>NC_056626.2:302055-604111 GCF_002870075.4 Lactuca sativa | reverse complement strand
CGAACCTCACTCAAAGAACCGAACCGAACCTCACTCAATGAACCGAATCGAACCTTCGCTTCTGACCCTTCGGACCGAGCCTTCGGACTGAGCCCCTCGCCTTCGCTTCTTGCTTCTGGTTCGCACCGTTCGCTTCCGGCTCAGCACCAGCAGGGACCGAACCTCGGCCTAGGGACCGAACCTCGGCCTAGGACCGAGAGGTCTCGCTGGGAACGCTTTTTCTCCCGGTTTTCGACTAAATTCGCATTTTAGGCCCGTTTTTAATTGTTTTAACATGGGATTTTCACCCAAAATTTTATTTTAACATATAAGGACCCTTAACTATTAATTAATCACATTTTTAAGGATAAAACCTTATCCAAAAGAGAGTGGGTGAAGTACAAAGGTAGAGTGTTGACTTTACTTATTTCCATGACACAAGCAACCACTCCCATACCCACTCCATGTCACTATTCACCACCAGCCCATCCCTAGTCACTTCATAGGTCCTTTCTCACTATTTTCAACTATTCCCACGTTCTTAGGGCTGGAACATCCATCCTCTCTGCTCACACTTTAGTCATTCTCTCATTTTCACCAAGAATCACACTCCAAACTCTCTCATCTTTTTCTCTCTAATTCGAGAATTTCAAGGCATACTCCAAGACTCTTCTCCTACAATTAGTAAGTATCATCATCTTTCTTATGATTATTACACATCCTCCTACTCAAAATCAAAGATTGCTTACACAAACATCATCACATTCTTGTTAGATCTTCGAATCTTCAAGTGATTCTTCAAGTGTTCTTGGGTTGAACACTTCTCTTCTTCAACACTTACCTACTGAAATCACTCAAGGTGAGTTCATACCCCTACATTTTTATGTTTTCTTAAGTTTTTAGGGGGGGAATACAAGTTAAAACACCAAGAACATAACTAAAATTTTCTAACAGCTTTCATCAGAAAAGTTGGACTCCATTCACGGACTGTTTTGGACAACTTAAACATTTTTGTTTGAAAAACTGTTTTAGGTGTAAGTAGTTCCAGTTCTTAGCTTTAAAATGAGTACTTGCACATCTCCATACGATTTTTCTACAATTTATGGTGATTTTTACAAAACTGCCTATCATTTCAAACACCAATCCGGACCAGTCTGTGATTATGGACTTTTTCACCCAAGTTGGAGGTCATTAAAAATCATGATAAAAATTATGAGTAAACTAGACACATTTTGGGAACTCTCAGAATTTACGGATTTAGTTTTCGACTTCGTATGATTTTTCTATGGCTTTTCTAAAACAGTGCAGGAAGGTCTAATTTAGTTAACATCATATAATTTTCATAACACTTTGTATTATGTTGAGCAAAGTGTATAAATATAAATTCTAAGTATTGAATGTGTTTCTTTGTAAATTTGATCATCATAAACTGAAAATAAGTCATTCATGATAAGATTATTCATTCATTTAGAACACGTATATAAGCTATAATAAGCATAGTTTAATGGATTTCATAACACTAACGCCTTTTTCATAAAAGAGTTCTTATATATTACAAACATTTTGGATAAAACTATAATATGTATAGTTTATGATACATCACATAACACACACGTACAAAAAGGGTACATTCATACAGAAAGGTTTTACATTCACGCACACAACTCATAAACTTGTTAACTTAAACTGTGAGACAATCTCTTTCCGTACGTCCGAGTGCGGGATATAATTCCTGTTAGTTATAATCAGAGTCTCCTGGAGGGAGAACGTGATAGTTGTGTATAGATCTATATTGGGTTTGACACCCCACACCTTGCTGCTAGCTACAGTGGGACCTGCAGGTCTACGGGTGACAAATGTCATTTCAGTTTTACGACGCCTGAGAAACGTCGTGGCAGGTTCATTTAGTCATAGTATGATTATAGAGACTCACATAGGGATATAACAATACATAAAGTTTACGGGATTTTTATAAAACTTAAATGGGTTTTATGTCGATTTTAAAATCACTTATTATCTCAATAAGTACAGATATTACTGTACACTTTCGGTTTTGGTATTTATGACTACACATCATTTGAAACCACACTTATATCTTTAAGTATGGACAATACTTGTTATTTTCTCGGTCCTGGGATTTAGGACTACATATACATAAAGTATTAACAAACATAAGAATTTACGGGAATTTCATTTAATTCAGGCGCGTTTATGTCAATTTAAACACATATCATTTTCTTTTAGTAAGAGAGGTTACTTATACATTTTGGTCTTCGGTTATAAGACTACATTACATAACTTTTATAAAGAAAATATCGGATTTTCTGGATACATATACTATCGCTTTTACAAGGAAAACGGTTTACTTCTCCAACAAAATTTCTTATGAACTCACCAACCTTTGTGTTGACACTTTTTCAAAACTACTTGTATTCTCAGGAAATCAATAAACAGGTAACCAAGTGCTTTTGAGGATGGGACGTTAAGGCGTCAAACATTTCATACTTATTGTCTACATATTGTAATTGATTTAGAACATGTAATTCATACAATGATGTAACTCTTTCGAATAGATATATATGATTGGTTGTATTTACTTTGAGCACTATTATAGTCGTTGTTGTGATACTATACATGAAGTCCTCCACCCCCGGACGTTTCCGCCATCCTTGGTTTGGGGGTGTGACAGATTGGTATCAGAGCATTGTTTATAGTGAACTCAGTATATCGAACCACATAAGATATACAAACTATAAATGCATTGGGACTAGAGTCTCTGATTTAAAGTTTTCAAAACAACTACACTTTTAGAAATAAGTAGTTTCTTATTAAAAGTATACAGGCATGCATACATACTAAGGTCAGCATCATTCTAGAACAAAACTAAAGTAATGATTGTTGAATATCACAGGTAAGCTCGGGGGTGTATGATCAGTCTTGGGAATGGCATAGCCTGATCAACTATGCTAGTCCGAGGAGTGATTAGCACATGCCCAAGAATGGTTGTGATATGGCAACAAGTCTAAATACTTACCAACACTACCACAATGAGATCATTAGAACAGAACACGAGTTTAAAATACTATAGGAGTATTTTGTGATATCATAACTTAAATGAAAACTAAATAGATCCTTAATAATAGATCTATAGCCCCTAAGTGGATACCCTAAGATATTATATAACCTAGAAATCATAGACTTAGAATTTGTGGTCATTGCCTTACTTCCTTTTCCTTGTTTGGATGTGGATCTAGGGTAGGATCACTTATTCGAAGGTCTATCATATCTTGTTATATGTAATTAGTATGAACTATGTCATTATAGAAGTAACTAACAAGGATCACCCCTATAAATAATTAATTATAGAGTTAGACGCCTAGTAATTATCTCTTCCACTCTTATTCTCGCAAGTACAACATAGCAAGATCCTACTTACCGAAAGACCCCTACTTTCCCAATCCGAACCCGAGAAATGGTGAATGGTTATGAGGAGAATCAGAAGCGGAACCGGAGGTAATCAATCCTCCATGCATAGCAAGGGTTTCCGCAAACCGTTTCGACTACATCGAACCTGTGCCCCGTTGGGCAATCGTGATCGAGGGTTGAATGTCGACAGCAATGACAACAACCACCATGTGGAGATCAACGAGGGTGCTATGACCTCAACCACGGGGGACCGACTGACAGAGCCCTCCCGGTGAAGACCCGGCAGATCACGAACATCGGGGATTAAAGCAGGTAGACTATAACCCGAGTTCGGAAACTACACGCTACTACAGGCCCTACTGTCTCACGTACCCGAGACTCGGAAAGAGACTACTATTTCGGAGACCAACTCTCTATTTAGGACCTTATCACCACTCAGGCAGAGGTAAGAGAGTAAAGGGGTAGACACATAACATTCAAAGAGAGGAGGATTGCAGCCAAGCATCGATTTGCAAGGTGCATCAACTTTGCCTCATGCATCGCAAGGGACAGATCGTCGTAAGTAGAGTTCATACCTCTCACAAGACCTTGTAAATTAGATTCGTGAGTATGCGTTGGTGCTACTCTATTCTAGGCGTAAGCACGTCACTAGGATTTAAGCGGTCATACTAAACGAGGGATCTAGTTGATATCAAAACATTTCCATGCACAGATGTGAGGTAAACCTACATCTAGGTCAAAAAATTTCACCAAAACCCAAATTACTACAGTCATATTAACAAGATGGGCTTAGAACATACCTAACAGACTCGAAGGACTACTTAGCCTTAATTATATAACTAAGCATACATCAATTGGTCATAATAAGGACCTAGCTTGGGTCAAGTATAAGGGTTCACTTGGATACATAACTACTAAAAATTCATGGGTTTACCATATAAAGACTCCCGTTATGAATTGTTTTCAGAACGCCCTTAACGACCGAATGACATTACAAATCGATATAAGATAAAACTTAGTTAGAAACTCGCGACGTATAGCCATTCTAAAAAAAAAACTCATTATCATCTCACCCTTAAACATTTTGTTGAGAAGTTCCTTCATCATAGACTTATGGGTGCGATCATACCAGCACTAATGCACCGGATCCCATCAAAACTCCTCAGCCAAGCGTGTTTGGACACACATGATTCTAAGATGAGTAAAGCTTAACGCCCGTATGAAACCTACCCCTACCCACTGCTGTAACTCCATTTCAAGAATGTTAGCGGAAACACTAGGAGTAGTACAGTTTTGTGCAAAAATTTATATGCGTTAATATAAATCGTAAGGATGCACTTAAGATAATCATTTCCACTAACGAAGACGTTTTTCATTATGAAACAGAGCTATGTCTTCACCAAGAGGCAACCAACCAACTAGTAAGGCGCCAACTCTGCAGATAGACGCTGCTACTTTTCAGGCTGCAGTCACGGCAGCCGTGGCAGCCGTCATGGCGCAATTTGACGCTAACAACGCCAGCAGGAGTGGAAGCGGTATTGACAATACAGATTATGGTAACAATCAGGAGCACCAACAGGTGCCTGCCAGCGAAAATACCTCGGGCCACAAACCTACGAGCAAGAAGAGAAAGTTTTGGAAGATGAAAGAGCGCCACCAATCTCAAAGATCCACTAAAGGACAACAACCTATGGCCACCCCCACCATTACAACAGCAGTCATGACACATGCCTCAATACTAGCCACGGGGTCTGCCACCCAAACGTCGGCCAGACCATATGAGGGATCACTCCCAAAGTGTGTCAAGTGTGGATTCCATCACAATGGGGCTTGCCGAGAGATACGCTGCAAAAACTGCAGCAGGAAAGGGCACACCGCCCGTTTCTGTAGGACCCCGACTCAGTACATCACACCAACCCCCATTACCAAAGTAATTCCCGTGTGCTTCCTCTGTGGTGAAACGGGGCACTTCAAGAGAAACTGTCCAACTGAGAGGAATGACGGGGAAAGCGGAGGAGCATAACAAACGAACCAGCAAGGGTAATAGGGAACCATATTAGGACTTTTGTAATGTTTCCCAACGACAAAAACGTTTAAGTATCATATGTTTGTAATGAATTTTTATATGCTTGCTAAAATCCATGACTTTCTAAAAGTAGTTAAAATACTCCCTCGTCCAAATCAAACCAAAGTCATTCATATATGATTCTTAGGATCATTACCTGTAAGATGTGATGACTTTGTGCATACATCGGGGTTAATTATTATCAAAATACTGAAGTCTTGAAACAAATAATTTCATCCTGACTCCTATTACGTGTCTAGTAGTAAGAATTGAGTGGGGCCACCCACTCGACGATTCACCAACATCAGATCACATACGACGTTCATATACCGTTCGATCATAGGGAGACCTGTCAGGGATCATGATGTCAAATATCATTACTGATTCTCGAAACACACCCACTGCCAGTGCTAGACACTATGGTGTGAATCATCTACAATAATGATAACATCAAACAAAATGAATCACCCTGAAAAGAAACACAAGATACTCCATCACTTTAGTGATCTCTTCTTATAAGTACAGCCTGACTCATGTTATCTGAAAAGATTCGGTCGTCTCCATTCAGTTTCAATTAAGTATAATCCTCACCTTCCCGATTTAACATCTACAAAAGGGCTTTTCACCTAACCATCCGAATGCCGTGACCTTTTCCTCACATAAGAACCCAGCACGTATCTCCGGTTCATCTCTCGTGGTTAGATCCCAAAGCACGCACCAGAGAAGTGTTACACTTCCTGAGAACCTACCACAAGTATTTACAGGAGACTTTCGGGAATGTCACGCATGTAGCGGACAAGGTTCAAGCACAGAAGCTTGGGACGGATATGGTTAGTCTACCACTACTACGTGTATACGCGAGGATAATGTATAATTAAGATTCTACAGATATCGGATGGGTGTTTCGTCCTTATTTCCTGTTCCATGTCTGGTTGTTGATTTGGGGCAGAGTCACCCATCCAACTGCCTTGCCAATCTTAAACACATACGACCTATATATGCAAGTTAATGATAGATAGACCGGGTACGAGTCCTACCTTGAACTTCGGGCCAAGGTTTCCCAGAGAGACGAGTAAATGTCCTACCATCTAAGAAGGCCTAGTCGTGTAAACCAAACCCACATGTTTCCTACCGAGCTACAAAAACTATCAGGTCCAAACCTGTCGAACTACTCAAAAAGGAAATTGAAGAACCAAGCTTCTCACCCTGGAAAACATCTGATCTTATTCTTCAAATAGAAAGGCAAATTGCTCATAGTTCCATCAACTTTAGAGGCCCCGACAATATCTTCAGTAGAAACCTTTACTACCTGCCTCACATAAACGAATAGGCCGACCAACCACAAGGAACGAGGTACCCTTCAGGAATCGGACCTAAGATCTGAATATCACCAGTCGCGAGTATTGGAGAAGAATGTCCGAGGACAACCCTTCAGATTCGATGCGGACGCTGCAAGTCCGTAGTGTTACCCCTCGGATGGGACCAACCCGCTCGCTGTATTCATATGTTATGCCATTCTTTCTAGGATCCGTTAGTCATTGTCATTGTAAGTGACTTGCTTATCTACCCTCACAGTAAGAAGGAAACCAAGGAGAGCAACTACAACAAACCGCGAAAGCAATACGATCAGAGAAGCTTTACCCGAAGTTCTCTAGATTCGAGTTTTGGAATTAAGGACTCAAATTCCTAAGACACATCCTTATCAATGTGGAAATCCTTAAGGACCCTTTCAATTGATCAAAACCGTTGAGAAACAATCAGCACCAAAGGCGTCAGTAGGAATACCCCAAAATTCCGGGTCTCGCTGACCTACCGTCTTAGTTCCTTTGGAACTTCTCGTAAATTACAGAACCCCCTTACGACTTTGACCCTGAAGGGAGCAACCCTCGAGTGGGAAGAGAAGCAAAAGGAAGAAACCTTTAGAACTCCAGAATAAGAGACCAAATTCCTCTGGAAACTTCCCTCTGGGCAGGCTTAGTACGCTTCAGAAAGCGTGGAAAGCAAAAACCCCAGATAATTATGCCTTTCGAGATTCTAGTAAGAATCAACCTTGTAATCGCAACTTCAATCTACTCCCGCGAGCTTAGTAAAGTACATGCTACCCGACACATCCCGAACTTGCAGAAGTATTTATCCGACGCGACTCTTGTAATCCTCCTCGACGAAATCGAGTTCCACAAGAGCCTCACCTTCGTGAAAGAACCATAGTGACCATGGACCGAAAGGTTAAGCGAACGCAGCAACGCTGCTCCCCATTAGTGAAAGTTCGCTGGAATACTAACCAAGGACCTGGAGTCACTTGGGAGTGCGAGAATCAGTCGATTAGGAAGTATCCCCACATCATGGCTCGATTGTTCATGCCCACTCCTTGCCTAAGTTCAAAATTTCGGGACGAAATTCCCTTTAACGGGGGGATGATGTGACAACCGTCAATTTTCGGTCAAGTCAAAGTCAACTAAAGTCAACAAGTCAAACCGGTCAACTCAATTTGCCGTGAGTATTAGAGTTTACGTTATGTAATTTCTAAACAACTCTCTATTCTAATGAGAGATCATAAATCGAAAAGTGCGTACATCTAGATCTCCTTAACCTAAAACGGTGGTACGTGGAAAGCCAAATCGATAAAACAATGTTACATACTCATCGGGAGTATGCAAGATCCTTAAACAAGGCTTAACGGGGTTTACGGATCTTGCAGTGCGAAGCCGGACACTCAAAAAGGTCACCAATGAAACCTCTCTCAAGCGTTTTCACTCTATCTCTTCTTATCAGAAATCTCTCCCAAATCTCTCCAAGAATGTGAAATCTCTCCTAAATCTCTCTTTGTATGAGAAATCTCTCCAAGAATGTCAAATCTCTCCCATATCTCTCTTTGTATGAGAAATCTCTCCAAAAATGTCAAATCTCTCCCAAATCTCTCTAAGTATGTGAAACCTCTCCCAAATCTCTCTTTGTATGAGAAACCTCTCTAAGAATGTCGAATCTCTCCCACATATCTCTTTGTATGAGAAATCTCTCCAAGAATGTCAAATCTCTTCTAAATCTCTCTAAGAATGTGAAATCTCTCCCACATATCTCTTTGTATGAGAAATCTCTCCAAGAATGTCAAATATATTCCAAATCTCTCTAAGAATGTGAAATCTCTCCCACATATCTCTTTGTATGAGAAATCTCTCCAAGAATGTCAAATCTCTTCCAAATCTCTCTAAGAATATGAAATCTCTCCCAAATATCTCTCTGTATGTGAAATCTCTCCAAGTATGTCAAATCTCTCCCAAATCTCTCTAAGAAAGTGAAATCTCTCCCAAATATCTCTCTGTATGTGAAATCTCTCCAAGTATGTCAAATCTCTCCCAAATCTCTCTAAGAATGTGAAATCTCTCCCAAATATCTCTCTGTATGTGAAATCTCTCCAAGTATGTCAAATCTCTCCCAAATCTCTCTAAGAAAGTGAAATCTCTCCCAAATATCTCTCTGTATGTGAAATCTCTCCAAGTATGTCAAATCTCTCCCAAATCTCTCTAAGAATGTGAAATCTCTCCCACATATCTCTTTGTATGAGAAATCTCTCCAAGAATGTCAAATCTCTCCCAAATCTCTCTAAGAATATGAAATCTCTCCCAAATATCTCTCTGTATGTGAAATCTCTCCAAGTATGTCAAATCTCTCCCAAATCTCTCTGAGTATGTGGAATCTCTCTCAAATCTCTCTCGAAATCTCTCCCAACTTTCTATAATCACTCGGGGCATTCCGACCCTCGAATTTGGCGAAAACAGCCCAAAAGCGGAAGTCTACGCGAAAAACGGGCTTGAGGAACCGAAACCCCTCTTAGGACCCGCAAGTCCTCTTAGGAACCGAAAGTCCCCTTAGGAACCGAACCCTCCTGATGAAGAAGGCTGCTGAACCGAACCGAACCTCACTCAAAGAACCGAACCGAACCTCACTCAATGAACCGAATCGAACCTTCGCTTCTGACCCTTCGGACCGAGCCTTCGGACTGAGCCCCTCGCCTTCGCTTCTTGCTTCTGGTTCGCACCGTTCGCTTCCGGCTCAGCACCAGCAGGGACCGAACCTCGGCCTAGGGACCGAACCTCGGCCTAGGACCGAGAGGTCTCGCTGGGAACGCTTTTTCTCCCGGTTTTCGACTAAATTCGCATTTTAGGCCCGTTTTTAATTGTTTTAACATGGGATTTTCACCCAAAATTTTATTTTAACATATAAGGACCCTTAACTATTAATTAATCACATTTTTAAGGATAAAACCTTATCCAAAAGAGAGTGGGTGAAGTACAAAGGTAGAGTGTTGACTTTACTTATTTCCATGACACAAGCAACCACTCCCATACCCACTCCATGTCACTATTCACCACCAGCCCATCCCTAGTCACTTCATAGGTCCTTTCTCACTATTTTCAACTATTCCCACGTTCTTAGGGCTGGAACATCCATCCTCTCTGCTCACACTTTAGTCATTCTCTCATTTTCACCAAGAATCACACTCCAAACTCTCTCATCTTTTTCTCTCTAATTCGAGAATTTCAAGGCATACTCCAAGACTCTTCTCCTACAATTAGTAAGTATCATCATCTTTCTTATGATTATTACACATCCTCCTACTCAAAATCAAAGATTGCTTACACAAACATCATCACATTCTTGTTAGATCTTCGAATCTTCAAGTGATTCTTCAAGTGTTCTTGGGTTGAACACTTCTCTTCTTCAACACTTACCTACTGAAATCACTCAAGGTGAGTTCATACCCCTACATTTTTATGTTTTCTTAAGTTTTTAGGGGGGGAATACAAGTTAAAACACCAAGAACATAACTAAAATTTTCTAACAGCTTTCATCAGAAAAGTTGGACTCCATTCACGGACTGTTTTGGACAACTTAAACATTTTTGTTTGAAAAACTGTTTTAGGTGTAAGTAGTTCCAGTTCTTAGCTTTAAAATGAGTACTTGCACATCTCCATACGATTTTTCTACAATTTATGGTGATTTTTACAAAACTGCCTATCATTTCAAACACCAATCCGGACCAGTCTGTGATTATGGACTTTTTCACCCAAGTTGGAGGTCATTAAAAATCATGATAAAAATTATGAGTAAACTAGACACATTTTGGGAACTCTCAGAATTTACGGATTTAGTTTTCGACTTCGTATGATTTTTCTATGGCTTTTCTAAAACAGTGCAGGAAGGTCTAATTTAGTTAACATCATATAATTTTCATAACACTTTGTATTATGTTGAGCAAAGTGTATAAATATAAATTCTAAGTATTGAATGTGTTTCTTTGTAAATTTGATCATCATAAACTGAAAATAAGTCATTCATGATAAGATTATTCATTCATTTAGAACACGTATATAAGCTATAATATGCATAGTTTAATGGATTTCATAACACTAACGCCTTTTTCATAAAAGAGTTCTTATATATTACAAACATTTTGGATAAAACTATAATATGTATAGTTTATGATACATCACATAACACACACGTACAAAAAGGGTACATTCATACAGAAAGGTTTTACACTCACGCACACAACTCGTAAACTTGTTAACCTAAACTGTGAGACAATCTCTTTCCGTACGTCCGAGTGCGGGATATAATTCCTGTTAGTTATAATCAGAGTCTCCTGGAGGGAGAACGTGATAGTTGTGTATAGATCTATATTGGGTTTGACACCCCACACCTTGCTGCTAGCTACAGTGGGACCTGCAGGTCTACGGGTGACAAATGTCATTTCAGTTTTACGACGCCCGAGAAACGTTGTGGCAGGTTCATTTAGTCATAGTATGATTATAGCGACTCACATAGGGATATAACAATACATAAAGTTTACAGGATTTTTATAAAACTTAAATGGGTTTTATGTCGATTTTAAAATCACTTATTATCTCAATAAGTACAGATATTACTGTACACTTTCGGTTTTGGTATTTATGACTACACATCATTTGAAACCACACTTATATCTTTAAGTATGGACAATACTTGTTATTTTCTCGGTCCTGGGATTTAGGACTACATATACATAAAGTATTAACAAACATAAGAATTTACGGGAATTTCATTTAATTCAGGCGCGTTTATGTCAATTTAAACACATATCATTTTCTATTAGTAAGAGAGGTTACTTATACATTTTGGTCTTCGGTTATAAGACTACATTACATAACTTTTATAAAGAAAATATCGGATTTTCTGGATACATATACTATCGCTTTTACAAGGAAAACGGTTTACTTCTCCAACAAAATTTCTTATGAACTCACCAACCTTTGTGTTGACACTTTTTCAAAACTACTTGTATTCTCAGGAAATCAATAAACAGGTAACCAAGTGCTTTTGAGGATGGGACGTTAAGGCGTCAAACATTTCATACTTATTGTCTACATATTGTAATTGATTTAGAACATGTAATTCATACAATGATGTAACTCTTTCGAATAGATATATATGATTGGTTGTATTTACTTTGAGCACTATTATAGTCGTTGTTGTGATACTATACATGAAGTCCTCCACCCCCGGACGTTTCCGCCATCCTTGGTTTGGGGGTGTGACAACTTCAGCATGGTTTTCCACATATACTTGCATATAAGTTAAATGAACTTGCACTCTACGCATCCAAAGTTATTATTGTATCAATTTTAAGAGGTGTATTAACTTGTACATGGTGGAAGTTTAAACTTTTATTGACCATAAACAACGGGTTGTTACATTTTGTATCATATTATATTCAACGTTTTTTTTGAACTAATATTTCTTAAAATTAAAAATAAATACTTATAAAACTTATTTTTGAAAAAATCTTTTTTACAAATTCACTAGTATATTGAGTAGAAGTATCCCTTAAATTTTATGATTTTTGGAGGAATTTAATTTTTTGGGGTTCTTTATAAAAAGAAAAAAAAAATCAAATTTTCATGACTGTGCTTATTTTGTATAGAATTAAATTTTAAGAACTTTGGTTTTTTTAGATATTGTTTTCAAAAAAAAAGTTACTAACAAAAAAGAAAACTAAATGAAAAAAAATCATCAATTATATGGTTGACACATGTCCCGGAGATGGGGAGACTTTTGGCGCAGCCGAGGATTCCTGCGAGCATAGCCAACGTGACTTCTTCCAATTTTACTATATTGTCCTCCATCATTTCCTTATTACATGCCTATTTTATGAAAAACTTACACAATCAGCCATTGATGTTTAATAATTAATCATTTTTTCACAATGCATCATAACCACTCGATTTCACAAATAAATGGCAAAGATTTGTCATCGCAGTCCTCATCGTTTTTTGAGTCCTCACTTGATCCAACTTCTATATATATATATATATATATATATATATATATATATATATATATGTGTGTGTGTGTGTGTGTGTGTGTGTGTGGTTAGGATTAAGATGCACATCGAGTTTTGCAGAATTTGTTGTATCTGCTTCTCTTATGTCGTTCTTAAAACCTGATAGTGGAATACGACTTATTACTGTAGGCACTATATGGAGATGGTTGGTTTCCAAGTTGGCTATGAAAGGTGTTAGTAAAGAAAGGACCAAGTATCTCAATGATTTTCAGTTTAGAATCGGAGTGTCGGGTGGTGATGAGGCCGTATTACATGGCGTCGACAAGGTGTTGAGTGAGTGTCACAACGATGAGTCTCTTTCTATGCTTATCATGGACTTCTCCAATACCTTTAACTTTGTAGCTAGATCTACATTACTATGAGGTCAGATTGAGATGCCTTTTTATATCCTTGTATGTAGAATTCTTATATGGTCAAGCAACAAGGTTATATCTAGGAGACACATATCTAGTCCACCACTGGGGTTCAGCAAGGAGACCCCTTGGGACCACTTCTATTTGTTCTTGTGTTGCACCCACTCTTGCATAATATTAAAGACAATTGCAAGTGTAACGATTTTCATTTTTTATTAATCAAAACATTCCCATAAAATATGAAATATCAATGACAATTGTTTTCAAAATCCATAACATCAACATTTTATTTTAAATATCAGAGTGTCCCATCAAATCAAATGTCGGAGAGTACATGTCGCGCTATCAAACCTTGCCCTTGCCCTTAGGCTCAGATGTACCTGAAACAAATCCACAAACTGTAAGCTAATGCTTAGTGAGTTCCCCAGAGCATACCCCACACAATCCATATAATCACATATACCATATCAACTATAAAAGCTACATAGATCACATAAACCATGCATACAACATATAAGGATGCCATGGAAAGCCTCAAAGGTCTTACACCTAGTGCCACTGGAACCCCCACGTGGTCTTAACTACCTGCCATGGGAACCCCCAAATGTCTTCCTGTCGTGGGAACCCCCACACGGTCTTTACTACCAAGAAATAACATACAAGACACACATGCAAATATATTAGGATGTCAAGGAAACCCTCCCAGGTCTTACACATAAGATTATAAAAAGGGGGAGAAATTATAAAATGGATTTCCTTGGCGAATGATCGAAACCCTCATGTTTTGATTATAGTTTATAAGACATACACACTATTTTACGGTTTCTAAATACAAAATCAAAAATAATTATTTAAAAGCATAATTATTTTATACCATATAAACGGATGATACATACATTTACAAGAAAAGGAGTTTTCATCATACTACATGTAAACAGTCAATATGGCTTTGTGAGACATGTCTTCAAGTACTTAGCTAAGTACCAACAAAAGTCCTGAATTATAACCGGAATCTCTCGTAAGAGAGCGAGACAATTGTATATAGATCTATACGGGATTGACAACCCCACACCTAAATTGTTAGCTACAATTAGACCGACAGGTATGGGGTGAAAAATGTTGTAACAGTTCCGACGCCTGAAGAACGTCGTGTATGCCAACTAGTCGCATTAGTATGGTTATAATAACTCACAAGGGGTATTAACAATACGTCCGGTTTACGAATATATACATGTCTTCAAAGGGTTTTACATAGATACAATTACATTACATTATTTTCTAGTACAGTACAGTTTACAATTTTGGAAAAATGCATTCAAATGGTTTTATAAAGATATAAAACTACATTATACTACTTCAAAGTACAACAATACATATACAATTCAGTCTTGGAACACTTAAGACTACATTACATCTAAAAGAAAATATTGGATTTTCTGGAAGAGCACACTATCATTTTCAAGGAACAAAGACATATATTTTTCTTACAAAATACTTATGAACTCACCAACTTAATTGTTGACACTCTTTTTCAAAACCACTTGTATTCTCAGTAAATCAGTAGACAGGTACCCAGTCAGGTTTTGTGAAGACGAATCTTAGTAATGTCACGTCTTATATTTTTGTTGTATGCTTTTGGAGCCAAAAAATGATTCGAATAGTTTGTAAAAACTTATCAATTATCAATATAATGTTTGGAATGCTTTGATCTCTATTATTCAATTGTTATGATATTATACATGACGTCATCCCCCCCCCCCCCCGGATGTTTCCACCGTTTTACCAGTTTGGGTGTGTGACATCCTCCAACAATAACAACTCTTCCTACCACTTCTTAAGCATCTGCTTAAAAGTCACTTTTGATGGCTCCAATTATAATGATTGGATGTGTAACATCAACATAAGGAATATGTTCTCAAGAAAGATCTGAACAAGATTGATGAAACAACTGCTACTCCTGAAGAAATAGTTAAGTATAGGAGACATTGCAATGATGCTACCAAAGTGGCATGCATCATGGGGCTACTATGACTCCTTAGCTGCAAAGGTTTTATGAGGACTACTGGTTGTATGAGATGTGTAAGGATTTGATGGAAAAGTACCATCAACGAGCTCGTCAAGAGAGATACGAGATAGTCAAGTTCCTCATAACCAACAAGATGAAGGAAAGAGAGTCTGTCACGACCTACTTGTAACACATGCAACGTTATGCAGATCTTTTGCTAAAACTCAATGTGAACTTTGATGAGGAATTGGCTATTGACATAGTCTTGCACGCATTGCCTATCTGTTATGATCAGTTTATTATAACCTATCATTTGAACAAAGAGGAGACCACACTGAGTCAGCTTCAAAGCTTACTGAAAACCGTCGAGAGTGGAAACAAAGATCCCCCCCCGCCTCTGGTCCTAAAGAGGCTACTTGCTTTTACTGCCATGACAAGGGGCATTGGAAAGAAAGCTACCCCAAGTACTTGCAAGACATAAAGGATGGCAAGGTTAAGCCGACCTCAACAGGTATTTACACTATTCTATCTAAAAACTCATCACATTCTAATTCTTATGTCTTTGATACAGGATGTGGTTTTCACATTTGATTTGACTTGCAGGGACTAAAAAGAAGTGATGATGTGGAGCATGAGAATATGAACCTGATTATGGGCAATTGGAGATCATCGTCTGTTACCAAGATTGGTTTTTATTCTTTAGTGCTTAGTAATGGGTTGTGTTTAGATTTAAAAAATTGTTGCTATTTGTCAGAAATAACGAGGAATATTATTTCTTTTTGTGGTTTATACAAACAAGGTTGTAGATATTCTTTTGATAATGAGAATGGATCTATTTATGCTTATTATAATGATGTATATTATTTTGAAGCATTACCTTGTGTTGACGTGTATGAAATTGTGATGGTTGTAGACAATTTAGGTAATATTACTTTGCAAATTGATTCATCTAATGGTTTAGAAAAAGCATGCTTGCGGCATTATCGTCTTGGACATGTCAACAAGAAACACATTGCCCATCTCCAAAAGGATGGAGTGTTGGAATCATTTGAACTAAGGTCAG
Organism: Lactuca sativa; assembly: GCF_002870075.4. NCBI lineage: Eukaryota > Viridiplantae > Streptophyta > Magnoliopsida > Asterales > Asteraceae > Lactuca > Lactuca sativa. Next base: position 587,839 of record NC_056626.2, on the reverse strand, counting down.
ATGATACATGTGAATCTTGTTGGCTTGGAAGGATGACTAAATCACCTTTTACTAGTTCTTGTGAAAGAGGTTAAGGATTTTTGGATCTCATACACACGGATGTGTGTGGGCCCTTCAGATCCACCACATGGGATGCAAATCGATTCTATATGACTTTTCACTAATGATTATAGCAGATATGGATACATCTACTTAATCAAGCATAAGTTAGAAACCTTTGAAAAGTTCAAAGAGTTGAAACATGAAGTCGAGAATCAATTGGGCAGGAAGATCAAGATGCTCAGATCTGATAGAGGCGGTGAGTATTTTAGTATCAAGTTCCACGACTATCTTAAGGAATGTGGAATTGTTTCACAATTAACACCTCCTAGGACACCACAACTTAATGGTGTGGCTGAGAGGCGTAATCAAACCTTGTTGGACATGGTTCGTTCCATGATGAGTTGAGCTTCACTTCCAATCTCATTCCGTGGGTATACCTTAGAGACTGTCGCCCACATTCTTAATTTGGTCCGAACAAAGAAGGTTGCCAAAACACCTCACGAGATCTGGTCAAGGAAGGTTCTCTCATTGGAACATATCAAGGTTTTGGGTTGTGAAGCTTTTGTTAGATGAGAGACTCACAACAAGCTTAAGCCTCGAAGTGAGAGATGTATTTTCATCGGCTACCCACAAAAGTCCTTTGGATGCTTGTTCTACAGACCTAGTGAAAACGCGGTCTTCGTAGCACGAAGGGGAGTCTTATGCAACGTTATGCAGATCTTTTGCTAAAACTCAATGTGAACTTTGATGAGGAATTGGCTATTGACATAGTCTTGCACGCATTGCCTATCTGTTATGATCAGTTTATTATAACCTATCATTTGAACAAAGAGGAGACCACATTGAGTCAGCTTCAAAGCTTACTGAAAACCATCGAGAGTGGAAACAAAGATCCCCCCCGCCTCTGGTCCTAAAGAGGCTACATGCTTTTACTGCCATGACAAGGGGCATTGGAAAGAAAGCTACCCCAAGTACTTGCAAGACATAAAGGATGGAAAGGTTAAGCCGACCTCAACAGGTATTTACACTATTCTATCTAAAAAGTCATCACATTCTAATTCTTATGTCTTTGATACAGGATGTGGTTTTCACATTTGCTCTGACTTGCAGGGACTAAAAAGAAGTGATGATGTGGAGCATGAGAATATGAACCTGATTATGGGCAATTGGAGATCATCGTCTGTTACCAAGATTGGTTTTTATTCTTTAGTGCTTAGTAATGGGTTGTGTTTAGATTTAAAAAATTGTTGCTATTTGTCAGAAATAACGAGGAATATTATTTCTTTTTGTGGTTTATACAGACAAGGTTGTAGATATTCTTTTGATAATGAGAATGGATCTATTTATGCTTATTATAATGGTGTATATTATTTTGAAGCATTACCTTGTGTTGACGTGTATGAAACTGTGATGGTTGTAGACAATTTAGGTAATATTACTTTGCAAATTGATTCATCTAATGGTTTAGAAAAAGCATGCTTGTGGCATTATCGTCTTGGACATGTCAACAAGAAACACATTGCCCATCTCCAAAAGGATGGAGTGTTGGAATCATTTGAACTAAGGTCAGATGATACATGTGAATCTTGTTGGCTTGGAAGGATGGCTAAATCACCTTTTACTAGTTCTTGTGAAAGAGGTTAAGGATTTTTGGATCTTATACACACGGATGTGTGTGGGCCCTTCAGATCCACCACATGGGATGCAAATCGATTCTATATGACTTTTCACTAATGATTATAGCAGATATGGATACATCTACTTAATCAAGCATAAGTTAGAAACCTTTGAAAAGTTCAAAGAGTTGAAACATGAAGTCGAGAATCAATTGGGCAGGAAGATCAAGATGCTCAGATCTGATAGAGGCGGTGAGTATTTTAGTATCAAGTTCCACGACTATCTTAAGGAATGTGGAATTGTTTCACAATTAACACCTCCTAGGACACCACAACTTAATGGTGTGGCTGAGAGGCATAATCAAACCTTGTTGGACATGGTTCGTTCCATGATGAGTTGAGCTTCACTTCCAATCTCATTCCATGGGTATACCTTAGAGACTGTCGCCCACATTCTTAATTTGGTCCGAACAAAGAAGGTTGCCAAAATACCTCACGAGATCTGGTCAAGGAAGGTTCTCTCATTGGAACATATCAAGGTTTTGGGTTGTGAAGCTTTTGTTAGACGAGAGACTCACAACAAGCTTAAGCCTCTAATTGAGAGATGTATTTTCATCGGCTACCCACAAAAGTCATTTGGATGCTTGTTCTACAGACCTAGTGATGAGACCTTCTCACCAGTGGCTAAGATTAAATCTATTAGGGTTACGCTAGCCATAGTTGCATTTCATGATTATGAAATTTTCCAGATGGATGTCCAAACCGCTTTCCTTAATGGAAATTTGGCTGAGCATGTTTACATGATTAAACCATAGGGTTTTGTGGATGCTAAGTTGCCCAATAGTGTGTGTAGGCTTGATAAATCAATCTATGGATTGAAACAAGCTTCTCGCAAATCGAATCTTTGCTTTAATGAGAAAGTCAAAGATTTTGGCTTATTTAGAAGTGAAGATGAGTCTTTTGTATATGTCAAAGCTAGTGGGAGTATAGTCACCTTCTTGGTATTGTATGTTGATGATATACTACTTATAGGAAAAGACATTCCAACCTTGTAAGAGGTTAAATCCTGACTTGGAAAGTGTTTTGCTATGAAGGATCTGGGAGAGGTTGCTTATATTATGGGAATAAGGATTTTGAGAAATATGAGTAAAAGACTAATTAGACTTAGTCAAAGTACATATTTGGATAAAGTGTTGAAGCGTTTTAGCATGGAGAATTCCAAGAAAAGAGAAATGCCTATTGTGACAACCATCAAAATTCGAGTGGGTTCTAGATTTGACTAAACTTAGTTGCACGTATAGGCATGACACATACTAGACTAAGTAACTAGAAGCTAAGTTATAACCTACTAGAAACTTGGAAACAAGTAGAATCGAAGGATAGTGTACTTAGATTTCACATTGGTATGTGAATTCTACAACTACTTAACTGTAATGACTATCCATATTTGGGTCATTCTTTGACTTGAACATCTTTGCATGAATCATGTAGACACATCATCCACTTGACCTAGTGGTATAAATTAGGTCCGAGTCTTGTATGAACTTAAGTCAAAGTTGAAGACTAGGACTAGTATACTCGATTCCTTAATTTCGCTTGAATCTCGAAACCACTAGATAGAATGCCAATAAATCGATAAAAATAAATTACTATTTTTAACTAGAAAAGAGTTATAATACCATAAGATAATTTGAAGTCTCAAAGATTCAATTTATTTTGATATTCAAAGTTTATTAAACTCCAAAACCCTAAAAGCCATAAAAACTCATATTTATAAATTTTAACCATAAAATTCAATAAAAATAATTATGAAACTTATAATATGATCTTATAATAATTAAAATTATGAAAATGCATCTAAGGAAAATAAAATTGAAGTCATTAATAATTACCCTTAATTTATAGGTCAAAAATCAAGGTTTCATGAGCAAAAACTTGGTTAGGGTGTATATTTTATAAAAAGTTTGATATTTTTATAAAAGAAGTGAATTTTTTTATAAAATTAAAAGAGAAGGAGGGTATAATACTCTTAAAACCGTCCACCCTCTTCCCAAGACACTTCCCCTCTTCCCAAAACACATAATCACTTTTTCTCTCTCACACTCCATCTTCTTCACTTCTCTCTCTCTCTCTCTCTCATTTCTCTCTCTCTCTCTCTCTCATTTCTCTCTCACACTCTCACACTCTCACACACATTATCTCTCTTCCTCTCTCTATGAACCACAAAATTTTCCAGAAAATATGTCCAGGAACACACCTCAAACTCGAAATCTTCATCATCTTGTGGTGTTCTTGAAAGTAAAATCGATTTCTACTTCACCATGCCTTCAAGATGGGTTTTCTCCATCTTCTACTCCATTCTATTGTAAAATCATGAGCACTTGCACCTAATCGCAGTTTTGATAATGATGGTGGTACGATTTCATTCAAAAACAACATGCATGTTGTAGATGGTGAAGTCTCATGACCTAAACCTAAGTCAGAATCAAGGAAATGCATTTTTCTATATGTTTTGGTGGCAAAACACCACATGCATCCAAAGTTTTCAAAAACGAATTTTGAACATTTAAAACTCATGATTGGTCTTCAAACCAACATGCATGTGATGATCTTCAAGCTTAGATGCTAGATGATCTAAGTTTGTTGTTAAAAACTTTCAAATATGTTCATAAAAGATTTATCCTCAAATAAATACCTAAAACTCTTTTCTAATCAAATCCGATTTTTTCAAAATCCCACTAATAAAATAAGATGATCTGTAAATTTTCAGAAAATAATTCATTTTTCTAGAATTATTATAATTATTGCAATAAAATAGGACAATAAATCATATAAAATACTTTTTGAGGTCTATAAATCCTAGATAAATTTGTGGATGACCCCTATGGTAAATAATGACCTCTCATTTTTCGTATTTATAATGGACTAAAAACTGGAAAAATAGTTCTACTCATCCAAAATTCATGAAAATTTAGCAGAAGACCTTTTAATATATTATAACTCTACATAAAAATTTGGATGATTTTTCTATTCAGTATGCTATTCTTCTTCCACTTTCTAAGATGAAATACACTTAAATCCACAAAATCGGACTCCAGTAGATAAAACCACCTGTGGTATTTTTCACAAATTATTTACACTACAAATGAACTTTACAAAAATTTTGGTAATTTACTTTCATTCTTTAATAATTATTCTCCAATTAATGATTAATTATGAGGATAAAACAAAGAAAAATAGCAAGACTAATTGAAAAATATCTTTTATATTTTTCAAAGCTTATATATATAATAACAGTGTTACAAAAAGTGTGGGCAATTTTGGAAACTGTTTTCTATTTATTTCAATTTTTATTAGAATTAATGCACAAAAATCATAAAATTTGGTTAAACAGTTTAGAAATCTATTTTTATATTTTTCCCAGCTTAAGAATGTTTAATAGTAGTAATAAAAAATGTTTGAGAATTTTGGAAACTGTTTTCTATTTATTTTAATTTTTATTAGAATAGATGCACAAAAATCATAAAATTGGGTTAAACAATTTATAAATCTATTTTTATGTTTTTCCCAGTTTAAGTATGTCTAATGACCGTGTTATAAAAAGTTTGAGAATTTCTATCATCTGGATTATATTTTTTTATGAATTTATATTGTTATGAAGGCATAAAAATTTGGAAAAATAGTTAATCACAACAAAAAATCAAGGTAAAATTTATGGAAGACCTCTACTATTTTTAGAACAAAAATGAAAAGTTTGAGAATTTTTGGAAACTATTTGATAATATTTTGGATTTTTAGGAGATTAAAACACCTTTAAATGTGTTGAAATACCCTCAATTAATATTACAAAAATTTGGAAATTAATATCCAAAATTGTCTTAATTACATGAGTTATAAAAATTCACCATTTTATAAAATGTTTATAACTTAACAATATGAAATTTTGATACAATATTGACATAATTCTATTGTAGTAGTAAGTATACTAGTGTTAGATTTCGATTAGAGACTCACTAGTGTATACCATTATTGTAGGAATCGGTAGTGGTACCAGTGGAACGTGGTTCAAGGCACCATTTGCATCATCTCAATGCATTGTGAGTATTCACGACTCCCCTATCTTCGGTTCTTATGTTTTGGGGTGGAAAAGCATGTCCAAAAAACTATTATTTGTTCGTTGTATTTAAATTGATTTGTATTAAACTATTTTGCTATAATTTGTTATATTTTGCTATGTATGTTTATGCAACACAAAACATGAGAACTTATCGTCTTAAGTCCCTTCCCTTATACTTTAATCCAACCATTAACTCTTTGAGCCAATGGTCATTATGGATAACACTATTAGGAATTGACAACTCCTCACTCGCCCGATTGCTTGAGTGCATGATACCATATTAATCTAGGGAATGATAAGCATAGATCTTGATAGGGCATCAGTCATAGGCTTGGTTGTGAACTCATTGTTTGCTCATATACATACAAACTTGTTACTTATTATAGCAACATACTTGTTTATTAATTATAGAAATGGACTTTGTTTCTCATTATAGCAATGAACTTTGTTTCTCATTACAACAACAAACTTCTATTCATGAAAACTTATTTACTTATTTTAGAAATCAACATTGTTTATGGAAACTGTTATCAATATTCTGATTATCATGATTTCAAACTATATTATGTTATAAACATGTGAGTAGTAACCAACTATTTTTTATAGTTGACGCTCGTTTTACATGCGTTTTCAATTGTAAGGGTCGAAATCTTGTAAAGAGTCAAATTGTGCTTAGTCCATTTTCCTGTAAGCGAAATCTAAACAAGCTGGTTACAGAAGATTTAGTTCGTGGACTTCCTGTGTTAAAATTTGACAATAATACTCTTTGTGCAGCTTGCGAACAAGGAAAACAACATCGCAAAGGACATCCTATCGTGATAGACTCAAAAATTGTTGAACCAGTGGAACTTCTTCATATTGACCTTTGTGGACCTTCAACTGTTGAAACAATTAACAAGAAACGGTACATTTTGGTTATAGTTGATGATTTTTCACGTTTCACATGGGTATTTTTTTTTTCAGGATAAAATATGAAGTAGTTCAAATAATGATTGATTTTATCAAAAAGATAGAGATGAGTCTGAAAACGAATGTTCATAGAGTAAAGAGTGATAATGGGACTGAGTTTAAGAACAAGTTGTTGGATTCGTTTTTAACTGAAAAAGGAATTTCGCATAATTTCTCATCACCATATACACCACAACAAAATGGTGTTGTCGAACGAAGAAACAGATCTTTGTGCGAGGCAGCAAGAACAATGTTGACATATGCGAATCTTCCTCAGTATCTTTGGGCTGAAGCTGTGTCAACAACATGTCTAACTCATAATTGTTCTTTTATTCATAAAAGATTTAATATCACTCCTTATGAAATAATAAATAAATGGAAACCTAATGTCAAAATTTTCCATGTTTTTGGTTGCAGATGTTTCATCCTGAATCTTAAAGACAATCTTTCAAAGTTTGCAGCTAAAGCTGATGAAGGCATATTTTTGGGATATTCGCATTCATCAGTTGCATATCGGGTGTTAAACAAACGAACTCGCAAAGTTGAAGAAACTTTTAATCTTACCTTTGATGATTACTTTGCTAAACAAATAGCAAGAACGTTTGAACAAAAACCAATTCTTGCTGAATCAAACAATCAGTCTGAGATTGATAATGCAATTGATTTTGATTATGATCTCATTTTTGGTGTTCCAGATAGGGCAATTGATGCTGAAGTTCATGCTGTTGATAATCAAACACCTAAATCATCAAAACATACTGATGAATCAACAATAACTTCTGATACTACTGAAATGGCGAAAGTATGCCAGATGTTCATATGGAAGGGGAGCATACGTCTATTCCTTTACATGTTGAGGGGGAGCATCCTTTCGAGGGGGATAAGAGTAGTATGAATGATGAAATTGAGGGGGAACATCAAAATGATAATCTTGTTGAGGGGGAGCATGACAATAGTGACGAAATTAATATTGTTCAAGATGATGAATTTCATGAATTTGATGATAATGTTTCTGTTGCAGGTACCGAAAATGAAGAAATGTACGAAGATGCACCATTGGAATTTGATCCTGCATATCCACCACTTGAAAAATGGACAAAGAATCATCCAAAAGTGCAAGTTATAGGAAACCCACAAGATGGAGTTTTAACAAGAGCTCAAATTCGTGCGAAAAATGAGGTATTAAATACGAATCAGGAATTTTGCATGTTTAATGTTTTTATTTCGAAAATAGAGCCAAAAACAGTTAAGGTTGCTATGGAACACTCAGATTGGGTTGTTGCTATGCAATCTAAACTTGTTGAATTCGAAAGAAACAAGGCTTGGAGACTTGTTCCAAAACCAATTGATGTTTCGATTGTCGGGTTAAAATGGATTTTTGAAAATAAAACCGACAAAGAGGGCAATATTATTTGAAATAAAGCTAGGCTTGTAGTCAAAGGTTATTCGCAACAAGAAGGTATCGACTATGAAGAAACCTTTGCCCCTGTCGCAAGACTCGAGGTTGTTCGAATATTTTTAGCTTATGCTGCACATAAAGACTTTGATATTTATCAAATGGATATCAAATGTGCATTTTTGAATGGAGAGCTTGAAGAAACTGTGTATGTTGAACAACCACCAGGTTTTGTTAATGAATAATATCCTAATCATGTTTACATTTTAGATAAAGCTGTGTATGGGTTAAAACAAGCACCAAGGGCATGGTATGCAACTCTTACCAATTTCTTACAACAATCAAAGTTTAAACAAGGATCAGTTGATCCCACATTATTTCATAATAAAGTTGGTGATCATCTCATGCTTGTTCAAATTTATGTTGATGATATCATTTTTGGATCTACTGACCCAGTTTTATCTAATGAATTTGAGAATTTGATGAAAAGTAAATTCAAAATGAGCATGATGGGTAAAATCAATAATTTCCTTGGGTTAAATATAAGACAAAGCAGAGAAGGAATTTTCATCAATCAAGAAAACTACACAAAGAATTTGCTTGAAAAGTTTGGTATGACTAACAGCATGAAACTACGGGTGCCAATGGCTGTAGGAACGAAGTTAACGCCTTCATTGGAATCACCTGCTGTTGATCTTACCTTATGTCGAAGCATGATTGGTTCTCTACTTTATTTAACTGCTAGTAGACCTGATATCATGTTTCTGTATGCAATTGTGCAAGGTATCAAGCAAATCCAAGAGAACCACATTTAACAGTTGTGAAAAATATTTTTCGTTATCTCAAAGGAATAGCTTCGTTGGGATTATGGTATCCTTCGAAATCTGGACTTTTCATTCAAGACTTTTCAGATTCAGACCTTGGTGGATGTACTCTCGACAGAAAGAGTACAAGTGGAGGATGCCAATTACTAGATGGAAAGTTGGTAAGTTGGCAGTCAAAGAAACAAACTTGTGTAGCAATTTCTACTGTTGAAGCTGAATACATTTCTGTTGCTGCTTGCACTTCTCAAATCATTTGGATTCAAAGCCAATTGCGTGATTATGCAATTAATATGAAAAAGATTCATTTGTATTGTGATTCACAAAGTGTTATTTGCATTTGTCATAATCCAGTACCCACATTCGAAAACGAAACATATTGCTCTTCGTTATCATTTTATAAAAGATCATGTGGAAGATGCTAATATTGAAGTTCATTTTGTGAAAACTACAAATCAACTTGCTGATATTTTCACTAAACTACTTGATGAAAAATCTTTTGTGAGAATTGTAGCAGTTTTGGGTATGTTAGATGCGAATTCTGTTCCAGTATCAAATATTCAAGACTAACGAAAGGTTGATGCTGAAAGAGGTATCGATTCAGAGGCTTGCTGATTGAATCATTCAGAGGTTACTGTGCGTTAAGAGGCTTCATTACGCTTCGTTTTCATATCTGGTTACTAAAAAGTTTAGCGTGTTTTGTATTATATTTTTTTTTTATCTTTGTTCATAGAAAAACTAAAAAATCAAAAATATTTTTTTCCTTATTCTCGAAAACTCAAAAATATCAAAAAGATTTTCATTTGTTGTATATTTTTTTTGGAAAAATTCAAAATCACAAAAATATTTTTTTTGTTTTAGGTATTCAAGAACATTTTCAAGACAATTCTTCAAAGGATCATGCTTGTGTTTCTATGGGAAGGTAATTTTCTTCAAAACTTTATACTAGTTTGGATGTCCCTAGAAGCATATTGTTGCATGTCGACTCAAGCCTCAACCGACTCTATGTGTGTTACGAAAGCCTTAATGAAATATTTCATACGAAAGTTTCTTCCAAAGTAGGCTTACATTCGCATTAGTCCACTGAGCCACCTTATTCTTCTCAAATTGAGTTAAGAGTTATCTATTTGGTCCATATATAACAGAGGTACATTCAAATCTTAACCAATATTTTTCATCACAAAATTCTTAACACATTTCACACACAAAGACACATGTTCAAGAGGTTATTGGTCAAACCAATTGTGACTTAAACACGTCAAAAATATGTTTTTATGATCTTAAATCATGAGACTGTGATGCAAGTGAAACCCAAAAATCCGAACTTAAGAAGGAATTGACGGGGAACTATGTTCCAGATACTTACGAAACAATTGTTTATGTACCTAAGTTTCGTATACTCCAAATCACATTCTTTCGTATGAGTGGTTTTAATCAAATGTTCGACACCCACGACATTTGTTACCCAATAAAATGCAGATAAATAATTTGTCTTGAATGTGATTTTAGTGTGAGTATCAATTATTTTTCCTAGTCACTTTCACAAATTTGTCAAAGCAACTTGTCACTGACTACATTGATCAAACAAGTAATTTCGTTTACAATTACTCACCTTATGTTTAGGATGATATGTAACGAAATTCATAATCCACCCATTGAAACCTTGCAAAAGAAGCCCTTTGATACTTCTCTAAAAGTATTCGATTGTAATTCACGGGAAAATGCAAAAGCGGTTAGTTATCTCTCTTGATAATTAACGAAGCAACCTTTACCTGGGGTTTAACTGCTTTTGTGTCAACATTTTTGACATCACAGATCCAAAAAAAAATTTAATTGTTTCTTATCCTTTTCTTTTGAAATCACTGCACTCACGAAATCCTTGAGGTTCTAAGTAATACCAACTTAGGCTGATGATTTCACAAGACTGGCAAATGATTTCATTTCGAATCCCAAAAACGAATGAGCCCAAACTCAAATACGAAACGTTTGATCTTATCCACAAGTACTAATGAACAGTCTCAAAGTAATCGTTTGGTAACTTGGCCCTAGTTTCAAGGAACTTTATCTAACATAGTTACAATAACGGCTACTGGTGCGCGTTTCAAGGGATGACGTGATCTTCTTCTTAATGGCAAACGGTTCAAATTATTTTTGGTTACTTATAAAAGGAAAATCTACTTTCCTTTTGAAATCACACGTTCAAGAATTCAAAGAAGATCCAAGAGCCCTAATTTTTCCAGAAAGCTTTCAATCAACCTGCAAATGGTTGCTGTTCAGAATTCTACTACTAAAGAAATTGCATCACAACCTCTGATGAAGATTCAAAGCAACAACTATCAAGTTGAATTAAATGTCGCGTTGTATCCAGATGATCTCAAGATTTTGATAGTTGTATTGAAAAGATCTGTTCTAGCCACAACAATGTTCAAATCCTTTGTCGTACCACTCACTTGGTTGTCTATGGCTGCATCCACAGCTTCATTCAACAAAGGAACTGATATTCTCACTTTTAATTTGGTGAATGAAAAACGAATTCATCTTACCAAAAAGATGTTCTCACAGTTCTTGGAGTTACCCAATTCACCACCCTTTTTCAAACCATCTAACCCTCATATTATGCATATGTTCAATGAGATGGGTCATCAGCCACCACTCGAAAAGATAAGTGACTTCAAAAAGTCTGGACTTCCCTGTATATGGAATTTCTTATTTGGGATTTTTCTGTGGTGATTAACGGGAAGAAAAGTTGGTCTTAACAAGGGAAGACAGGAAGTTTATGCTATGATCATGGGTTTTTATTACGACTTGAGTGTGGATTATGCCACTCAGCTGTGGAACGAATTTACGAAAAGTTAGACAAGCACAAGTGTAGCTAAGGGAATTTCTTGTGCTAGATACTGGAGTTTGATTTTGGAGAAGGTGTGTCACACCCCCAAACCAAGGATGGCGGAAACGTCCGGGGGTGGAGGACTTCATGTACAGTATCACAACAACGTGTATAATAGTGCTCAAAGTAAATACAACCATCATAAATATAATTGAAAAAGTTACACCAAAGTATATGTTTACATGTTTCAAAAACAATTACATTATGATGACAAAAATAAATTGTTGACGGTTTAACGTCCCATCCTCAAAGCGCTGAAGTTTTCCTGTTTCACTGATTTCCTAAGAATACAAGTAGTTTTGAAAAAGTGTCAACAATTAAGTTGGTGAGTTCATAAGAGTTTTGTTTGAAGTAGAAACCATTTTCCTTGTAAAATCGATAGAGTTTGATTTCCAGAAAATCTAATATTTTCTTAGTTAAGTATAAACATAATATTTCTATATGATGCGTTCATGAACCCTAGAATGACCTGTAGATTTCCCATATAATCGTCCAGCGTATATAAGTTATATAAGATTTAGGTTAGATAAAACGTTGAATATAGTGGGTCTGCCCTAGGTCCACAACCCAACGAGGAACAGGAGATGAGGCGGGCCCCACCAATTCTAAGCCAATCAAGACTAAATTCTTATATGACTCAAACATATACGCTCAGCGATTATGGTTGAAGTCTAACAATGTGAAAATTGAATGTGGACTTAAATCCAAAAACCGGAACCAAACCCTAGTGTAGTGTACGAAATAGTAATAGTGACTGTGAACATAAACTATACATATCATAGTTCATCGGATAGTGATAGTGACTAGTGAACATGTACTATGCATATTATAGTTTACCAAAAGTGGTGGTGATGGTGAATATAACCTATACATATCATAGTTCATCAAATAGTGATAGTGGTAGTGAACATGAACTATGCATATTATAGTTTATCAAGAGTGGTGGTGATGGTGAATATAACCTATACATATCATAGTTCATCAAATAGTGATAGTGGTAGTGAACATGAACTATGCATATTATAGCTTATCAAAAGTGGTTGTGATGGTGAATTCCTTTCTTTTAATTAAGTTCGTAGTGTAGATGAAACATAAACTATACCTATTATAGTTTATCACTTTGTTTGTAATATATGAATGCCATAACTATACCGATTATAACTAGCGTGTTCGTTTGTGGGGGTATAATGGCTTAACTATACTTATTATAGTTTATCATAATTATTCATAGTGGTAATAACTCTTTTGTATGTGTAACACCTTTAATAATGTGTTTGTTATGTAAAAGAACCCTAAACTATACCTATTATAGTTTATCACTTTGTTTGGGTAGTGAGCATAAGCCTTACTTGTCATAGTTTACCAATGTTTATATTTTAATGGATATAGCCTTGTAATATCATTTATATATTTACCATACTTATGGAGGTAAGAATCCATTTGTTTGCTGATGTATGTCTATATAATAAGACAAGATGACATATATGGTAATAACATATCATCACATGAAGGTACACACCTTGCTCAACAAGTTACAAGGTGTATATGAAATCGAAAACATTTTTCTAGCATTGCCATTTCTATTCTGTTTTTAGTAAATTCATAGAAAAATAACTAAAGGTGCAAATCAGAATCCGTAAATTCTGAGAGTTTGGAAAATGAGTCTAGTTTGTTCATAATTTTTATTATAAATTTTAATGACCTCTTACTTGTGTGAAAAAGTCCATAATCACAGACTGGTCCGGATTGATGTTTGAAATGATAGGCAGTTTTGTAAAAATCACCATAAATTGTAGAAAAATCTTATGGAGATGTGTAAGTAGTAATTTTAAAGATAAGAATTGGAACTACTTACACCTAAAACAGTTTTGAAAACTAAAATGTTTAAGTTGTCCAAAACAGTCCGTGAATGGAGTTGAACTTTTCTGATGAAGGCTGTAAGAAAAGTTTAGTTATGTTCTTGGTGTTTTAACTTGTATTCCCCCCCTAAAAACTTGAGAAAACATGAAAATGTAGGGGTATGAACTCACCTTGAGTGATTTCAGTAGATGGATGATGGAGAAAAGAAGTTTTCAACTCAAGAACACTTGAAGAATCACTTGAAGGTTCAAAGATCTAACAAGAATGTGATGATGTTTGTGTAAGAAATCAATGATTTGAGTAGAAAGAAGTGTAATAATCACAAGGAGGATGAATTATACTTACCAAGGGAAGAATATATCTTGAAAATCAGCCTTGGAGTCTTGAAATAGAGAGAAAAAGTTTGAGAGAAAAGTTGTGTTGTATTTTTGGTGAAATGAGAGAGAGTGAGAGAAAATGAGGAGAGAGGATGAATGTCCAGCTCTCAAAATGTGGGAATGACTTGTGAGAGAGGTAAAAAGGACAAGGAAGTGACAAGGTATGGTGGGAGGAGTGTGGGTTAGTCATGGAGTGGGTATGGGGTTGCTTGTGTCATAAAATAAAGGAAGGTCAACACTCTACCTTTGTACTTCACCCACTCTCTTTTGGATAAGATTTTATCCTTAAGAACGTGATAAATCATTAATTAAAGGGTCTTATATGTTAAAATAAAGTTTTGGTGAAAATCCCGTGTTAAAACAATTAAAAACGGGCCTAAAACGCAAAATTAGACGAAAACCGGGAGAAAAGAAGCTTCCCAGCGAGACCTCTCGGTCCTGGCTGAGGTTCGGTCCTCCTGAGGTTGGGTCCGAAACGAGGAGAGGCAACAAGGAAGCGAAGGGCTCGGTCCGAAGTCATCAGAAGTGAACTGGACCGAAGTGAACAGTACCTTCGGGTTCGGTTCCAGGAGCCTTCGGGTTCGGGTGTGTAGGCGAGGTTCGGGCCCGAGAGGACCCTTCGGGTTCGGTTTAGCAGCCTTCGGCTCAGAAGGGTTCAGTCCCTAAGAGGGGTTTCGGGTCCTTAAGAGGGGTTTCGGGTCCTTAAGCCCTTTTTGTCCGTTTTTGCTCCGTTTTAAGCCGTTTTTGACCCGGTTAAGGGTCGGAATGACCCGAATGACTTCAAAAAGTTACGGAAACTTTTGAGAGAGATTTGGGAGAGATTTCACATTCTTGGAGAGATTTCTTATACAAAGAGAGATTTGGGAGAGATTCACATTCTTGGAGAGATTTCTCATACAAAGAGAGATTTGGGAGAGATTTCACATTCTTGGAGAGATTTCTCATACAAAGAGATTTGGGAGAGATTTCACATTCTTGGAGAGATTTCTCATACAAAGAGAGATTTGGGAGAGATTTCACATTCTTGGAGAGATTTAGGAGAGATTATCAATTAAAGTGAGATAGAGTGAAAACGACTGAGAGACGTTTCATTTGTGACCTTTTTGAGTGTCCGGCTTCGCAATGCAAGGTCCGTAAACCCTGTTAAGCCTTGCTTAAGGATCTTACACACTCTCGATGAGTATGCAACATTGTATTATCGGTTTGGCTCGTCACTTACCATAGTTTTAGGTTAAGGAGATCTAGATGTACGTACTTTTCGATTTATGATCCCTTATTAGAATAGCGAGTTGTTTAGTAATTACATAACGTAAGCCGTAGTACACAAGGGTTAGTTGAGTTGACCGGTTTGACTTGTTGACTTCAGTTGACTTTGACTTGACCGGAAATTGACGGTTGTCACAAGGTGTGTGAGAAAGAAGGAATTCAAGTTTCTCAGGGAGGAGAAATTGTTGAATTTACGAAGTATCAATTTCCAAAGAATGTTAAAGATGATGAGCAAAATTTTACAAGTGTAGCACGAATTCCAGATGCCATGCTAAAGAAGCTGAATTCAACACACAAGATTCTTGTTAAGTATTTGCAGACTGTAAACCCTAATGTTGAAACTGGGGTGTTACTTGAAATCGAAGCTAGTTTTTCCAAGCTGTCAAAGAAAAAGAAGTTTGATGGGGATCATGAGAAAACTGCAAAATCGAAGTCCTCACCAAAGAATGTTGAGGGTGATGATCAGCCTTCAAAAGAGGTTGTTCCATCAAAATCTGGAATTCTCAAATGAATTCACAGGAAATCATCTAAACTAAATTCGTCTGATGATTCTCCTATGGTTCGTAAGACTCAGCTTGGCAGCAAAGGAGTAGTAATTCGTGAAATCCCTACTCATATTTCACCATTATCCAAGAAAAGGCGTGCACGTGATGTTGTGAAACACATCACAGAAAAAGGTACAAACAAAAGCTTATCATCAGTGAAGATTCTTCTAACAATGAAGTTGTGCCTGATACTCCTATTGTGTCAACATCTCCTATGGTAACTTCTTTACCTATTGTTTCTTCGATTTTGCATGTCTCAACCATTCCACCTACTTCAACCATTCCACTCGAAATAGTGGTTACCAAATTAGTTACTGAGGAGGTTCCTATTTCTAACATCACCGCTAACGTATCTGATACGGGAGCAAATGTTACAATGAGTGTCGACGTTTCACAACCAAATGTTCTTTCTTCTTCACTACCACCTATCATTTCCACTCCATTTGTTTCATTACCACCACCATTATCAACTTCTACTTCATCTCCATTGTTTGAGACAATTCTTCAACAACCCATTACTACTCTTTTTCCATCACAATCCACTGACACACCCAAACCTCATTCTGATGATGAAACCGAAGGAGGAGGTTTTGGAGGCACTTTTGAAGATTTGCAATTTGATTCGGAAGAGGAGGAGATTCCTGATCATATGTTAATGTCAGGAAAACAATTTAAAATTTTGAACATGAAACTAAATTCACTTCTTCAATCACAAGGTGATTCAGGAGTAAAACATTCAGTTTCGGGTCTTGAAGTTGAGTTAATGATCAAGGCAGCTGAAAGAAGACTTCATGAAAAGATAGATTTGATTGATCAAAATAGTGAGCTTCGTATCAAGACTCAGGCAGGAAATTTTGAAGGGGCTTTAAAAGATTTGAAGGATGTTGCGAAGGAACATCATATTCTTTTCGTACAAGATGTCAAAAAGGTTCGAGAGGATGTTAACCTGAAGTTGGAAGAATTGAAGAAGGAAGTATCTTAGGAGATTGAGAATATAAATTCTCAGTACAATTCAATTCAGGAGAAGGTTGATCTAATTGTTGGTGCAGTTACCAATTTTGTTAAAACATTTCAAGACACAATGCCAAAGTTCGAAACGCGAGCAACTGAAGACGCCAATCAGCTTGCTAAGTTGCAGACTCTTCTGGAGGAGCTCAAAGCTGTTGTTTCGAAACCTACTCCAACTTTGTTTTTAACTCCAGAGTTTCTTACTCAGAAGTTGAATTTACTTTATCAAGTTATTCAGAAGGCAGTTGCTCCTATTTCCAAATTTGCTCAGATGTTACCACAAAATGCCCTATCTGGGTGCAAGGGGAGAATCCAAGGTGAGCAAAGGAGATTCGAAAGTTGTTGGAAAAGTGTTTTCTACACAAATTTCAGTTACAATTTCGTTGAAATCTGATACTATCTCTACAACTTTTATTACTACAAAACCAATTACGAAAGGGATAGTAATTGGCTCAGCTAAAGAAGGGGGTAGTTCAAGTTCAGTGAAACCAAGTCAAGATTCAAAAGACAAAGGAAAGGGTGTGCTAGTCGAAAAGACTAAAGAAGAAAAGAAAGCAGAAGTGGAGGCTGAAATCAAACTTCAAAGGCATATTCAAAGCATTCTGAGGCTGAGAGAAAGTGATCCACCTGGTATGGGAAAAGGAGATCCCAGAAAGTTGTATTCATATGAATCAATTGAATCAAGAGTTGCATTCAATCACATATACGCTTTCGAAAAGAAGCTAAGGAAAATCTATTCGATTGCTGATACTGATTTCTGTCAGTTGGACTTTCCAGTAAACGATATAATGTTTATCACTGCTCAATACAAGGTTAGCGAGAAATTCGAAAATCTAGATGATTATACACACATGAAAATTCGTTTTCATGTTGTACTTGGAAAGGAGCAAGACGAAGTGTGGTCTCTGATCAAGATCAAGAAAGTTGTTGCCATCAAGAAAGATGTATTGTTTGAAAACATGATACAAAATTTCCAGTATCATGTAATTCTTGCAAACAATCAAATTGTTGATTTCAGTGTTACAGGCTTCCCTCTAATGAACTTGAATGATCTTATTCAAGTTGCATTACTTTTGAAAGAAATGGAGGCAACACAACTCAAGGGTACTGATAAAGAAGTGTTCAGATTAGGTCTTGCACACATAAAAATCTTCATTGACAATTATTATGATTGTATTGCCCTGAATGACGAAGAGTTGGCTTCGAGTATGGATAGGAAAGTGTCTGTTGCAATGGAACTTTCGAAGACACAGGCTGACTTGAAAAAGTATGCTGATGGAGAAATTTATTTAAAACCGTTTGGTTTGGTTTTTGCTGGGAAGGACACAAAAGGAAAAGCTAAAAGATTTCTTTTCCAAGTTGATGAGATTGAAATATATACAACATCAAAATATACGAACTTTATTGTTCGTATGAATCATTGCAAGAAACAAAATGATGGTGACAAGAAGGAATTAAAGAAGATTTTGACGTGGTATTCTGAGATACGAAGAATGATGCACTTAGCTGCTCAGATTCTTACAAATTAAGTAGTTCGACTCGTTTACAAAGGGGGAGATTGTAAGGGTCGAAGTCTTGTAAAGAGTCAAATTGTGCTTAGTCCATTTTCGTATGTAATGTATTTACTAATTCAATTTTATACGAAGCGTAATTGTATCAGACTTAGTATTTTTTGTACTCTCTTGTTCCCTATATATAGGGACTGAGCTTTAGTTTAGACTAAGGAGTTTTTGATAAAGATTTCAGAGTCTAGTTTTGTATTTGAGCTTACAGAGAGTAATAAACTACAACGACTTATTTACTTTCTGTGTTCATCATTTTCAATCTTACTTGTTAATCGATTTCTCGTGTACAATTCTGCTACACCAGGAATCATCGAGTAAGTGACACTTAGGAACACATCACCTTTAGGGGCATTCGAATGTGTTGTATTTCAATTTACATTGTAATTTTTTTTAAAGTTGTTCAAACCCATTGTAAAATTGTAATGATTTTAATATTATGGTTGGTGTTGTCTTTTAACTTTTGCTATGAAACCCTTTATATTGCCACACCTCGTGTTTCCGCTTTAGCGGGGTGTGACACCTATCCAGAGCAATACCAAAGTGACTAAGACTCAGAGTTCGAGTACCGATGCAGAGATAACAAAAATAAGTCGAGTTCCATATGCTTCCGCCGTTAGATCGATTATGAATGCTATGATATGTACTCACCCTAACGTGAGTTTTTCTTTGAGCATGGTTAGTCGATATCAAGGAAATCCATGTAAGGCTCATTGGATAGCAGTCAAGAACATTCTTAAGTATCTACAAAGAAATAAGGAATGGTTCCTTGTGCTTGGTGGAAGTGATGACTTAAGAGTTACTAGGCATAGTGATGCCATCTTTCAGACAGACATAGACAACTTCCATTCTCAGTCTAGCTGGGTGTTATACCCTTATTGGAGGAGCGGTGACTTGGAAAAGTTTCAAGCAGGAAACGGTGGCTGATTTGACCTGTGAATTAGAGTATATTGCAGCGAGCGAAGCATCTAAAGAGGTTTTATAATGAAGAACTTCATTGGAGACCTTGGAGTCGTGCCAGCCATTAAGGAGCTGATGGAGATTTTCTGCGATAATGAAGGAGCGGTTGCCTTAACTAAGGAATCGAGAGATCATGGCAGATCTAGACATATCAACAGAAAATACCACTTTATCAGACATCGAGTAGAAGAAGGGCACCTCGTCGTAAAAAGGGTATCATCTGAAGAGAATCTTGTCAATCCCCTCACAAAGGGTCTCAGTAGGGTTAAGCATGTTCAACATGCGAGGAACATTGGTTTGAAGGATGATATTAGTTTTGGTGATTAGATATATATTTAGAAACTTGTAAAAAATAAATGTAATTGACATTTGATGATTAAATAAATGGAGATTTGTTTATAAGTATTGTTTACTATCTTCTGTCAATTGTTTATCATTGTGTTTCACTTTTGCATGTTTTACTTCCAGAATAATTACATTATTCAAATATCTACAGTAGATCATGCTTTGGAAGTAAGTAACGAATTAAGTTTGTCATGAATTGGGTTGTAGATTGACTATCGTTTTAGACATAACAATGGTTTGCTGCAACATTCATGAGTACTTTTGAAATGGTGAATTTAAGTATTGGATTGAACCCAACCTCAGTGAATTATTTCATGGAATTTATCACGAGTAATTATGAGACGATAATATCGTATATCTTTAAACAGAGATATATGAGTTGTTGTTTACGAGTTGGTTGTGCATTGATAATGCATAAACGCATCAATAACTTGATGTTATAAAACGTATTGTTATGCATGATTTGATGAGTAAAATAGTGCAAGCATATAAGAAGAAGTTTATCTGTTCCTTTTTTCCTAAATAGGAAAAGCGATATCTTGGGCCCCTCGATGATTTGGAATTGACTTATGTGTCCAGCCAAGTCAGGACTTGATTGATGTGTTCGATTATAGTTCTTTGTCATTACAAATCAGAAATCGGGAAACAAACTATTGGACAATGAGAATGATCATGTTCCATATCATATTTCCACGCGATATCTTGCAGAACGGAGGATTATATGATCACTTATCTTAGGACACATATCTGACTAGGTCAGAATTCGACAGAGGCTTTGAGAGTTACAATTTGCTAGGCAAATTTTGAAGTCATACTTGCAACTATAGTTATTAGACTTATCCAAGTGGGAGATTGTTCGATTAAGGTGTCTAAGCCCATAACTATATTTGGTATGTGCTTGAATTGATAACAACTTAGTCCTTGTCGGTTGCCTTCACACTAGCAATTAGAGAGGATGATTAATTGAGAAAGTGGAAGAATTTATTAATTTTATTAATAAATTGAAATAAATGATTTATTAATGTATTATGAAAATAATATATTAATTAAAAATCATATTATTAATTAATAGTTAATCAGAAATTAATTTGGAATTAATTTTGCGACTAATTGTATTAATTAAAAGTGTAGGGGTTGTTTGGTAATTTATTGATAGTTGAGGAAGAAGCCCTAGAACCCTCCTAAAAGGCTTGGATGAAAATCTTCTAGAGAGGCTCTAGAACTTTCAGCCATAGGCTATCGTATGGAAGGTTTAAGGCGTTTTTGGTCCTTAAGCAAAACAATTAGGGTTTCCTTATCTTAACTCTAACTTTGGCTCTAAGTCACCTTACCATATAAAGACCCTTTTCATTTATGATTTTTGGCCACCTTGAAACCATAGAGAGTTCCAACCAAAATCTAAATCTTCTTCTCCCTTCTCATAACTCATCTTCTTGCTAAGTGTTTTTGTGATCCATTAGAGGTATTACACTTGTGATACTTGCTCTCAAGCTTCAAGATCTATAAGGTTTTTGGATTGTTATTAGTACATAACAATCAAAGGTACGTATCTTAATCCTTATCATGTGATTTTCGATTTTAATACATAGACCTAGGTTTTGCATGTTGTTGTTCATATTTCATGTTCAATTAGAGAAGACATAGATCAAAATTAGGGTTGCATGAACATATAGGATTGTATGTTTATGATAAAACCCTTCAGCAACCAACAAATCTTAAATTCTTCAATGATCTTCTAATCAAGGTTCAAGAATATGAGATAGTACAATCCAAAGCATCAAAAGGTAATTTGTGAGTCGTTGAGTATCCAAAACTCCAAGGATAACTACCCAAGTTTAAGCAAAAAAACACATCCCAAAAATCTTCATTATGTCCAAACCCTTCGTAGAACACGGAAAACCCAAATCACTTCAGAAAATCCAATTCATATCACTTCATAATTTTTTTTCCTTCAATGTCACATCGGTCTCAAATCATAAAATGATCATTCGCCAAAAAATGAATATCCAAAAATTTTCAGTTTTGAATATCCATTTTATAATTTCTCCCCCTTTTTATAATCGTAACATGATAGCTGGAATGATAAATTTTGAATATCCATTTTATAATTTCTCCCCCTTTTTATAATTGAAACGGTGCAACCTTGATACTGGAATGATAGTTGTTGTTGTAAGAGAACTCGACCAATGGCAAATCGGTATCCCACGACTTACCAAAGTCGATAACGTACGCTCTCAGCATGTCTTCTAGGGTTTAAATGGTTCTCTCACTCTGCCCGTCAATCTGTGGATGGTAAGTTGTACTCATATCCACCTTAGTTCCAAGAGCCTTCTGCAATGACTGCCAAAATGTCGAGGTGAATCTACTATATCGATTAGAGATAATGGACACAGGCACACCATGTAGTTGAACTATCTCTTGGATGTAGATTCGGGTAAGTCTCTCCATTTTGTATGTTTCTTTGATTGGCAGGAAGTGGGCAAACTTAGTCAATCTTTCTACAATTACCCAAATAGTGTCATGGCCACTCGGGGTCTTGGGCAATTTGGTAATGAAGTCCATTGCAACTTCTTCCCACTTCCACTCAGGTATTTCTGGTTGTTGAACTAGACCTGAGGGCTTTTGATATTCCACATTCACCTTCGCGCAAGTCAGACACTTGCCCACGAAGATAGAGATCTCTACTTTCATGTTTGGCCACCAATAGAGATTTTTGAGATCAATATACATCTTATCCGAACCTGGGTGAACGAAGTATCTAGTCCTGTGAGCTTCGTCCATGACAACCTCTTTGTAACCACCAAACTTTGGGGTCCAGATCCGGTTCATAAAATAGTAGACTCCGTCTCCCTTGATCTCTAAGTTATTTTTCATTCCCCTCAAGGCTTCATCCAATATGTTTTCTGGTTTCAAGGCTTTTAGTTGAGCCTCTCTGATTTGAGTTGATAGATAGGAATGGGTGGTCATAGTCAGTGCCTTCACTCTACGACCTGAGTACTCTTTCTGGATGAGGGCATCTGCTACCACATTGGCCTTGCCTGGATGAGAGCGTATATCGCACTCATAATCATTGAGTAACTCTACCCATCACCGTTGCCTCGTGTTCAACTCTTTCTGATCGAAAATGTGTTGTAGGCTCTTATGGTCGGTTAAAATAGTGCACTTGGTTCCGTAGAGATAATGTCTCTAAATCTTTAATGCGAATACCACTACTCTCAACTCTAGGTCCTGAGTTGTATAATTGACTTCGTGTGCCTTCAGCTATCTTGAGGCATAGGCAATAACCTTTCCTCGCTACATGAGCACACAACCTAGGCCCTGATTGGATGCATCACAGTAGACAACGAAGTCCTCCGTCCCTTCTAGCAGAGACAAGATAGGTGCACTTCATAAGGCCTGCTTCAATGTTTGGAACACAGTGTCTTGATTTTCTCCCCAACTAAAGGTTACACCTTTCTGAGTCAGGGTGGTAAGAGGCTTAGCAATCCTAGAGAAATTCTAGATAAACCTGCGATAGTAGCCAGCAAGACCCGAGAATTGATGGATTTCTGTGGGCGTCTTCGGTGCTGACCAATTCTCGATCGCCTTGATTTTGGAAGGGTCCACATGTATGCCTTCCTCACTAAACACGTAACCTAGGAAAGTTACCTTTTTGATCCAGAACTCACACTTGGAGAGTTTTGCATATAATTTCTCCGCCCTTAAAGTTTCAAGCACTAGCCTCAAGTGTTGTCTGTGATCTTCGTCACTCCGAGAATAGACAAGTATATCATCAATTATCACATCCTAAAACCGGAACGATGGAAATGTTCTGGGGCGGAGGACATCATGTACAGTATCACAACACAAAATAATAGTAAACAAGCAAACAACATCATCCATTGCATTAATAATGTATTTTATTTCAAGTGTGTTCTGTATAGTTTATAAGACACCAAAAATATGAATCAAAATAAAAGATGAGTCTTGAAGGTGCTCCATCTTCTCAAAAGCTGGCCTCAGTACCCGTCTACTGATGACCTAAGAATACAAGTTATTTTGAAAGAGTTTATCAACTTTAAAGCTGGTGAGTTCATAAGCATTTTATTGTCGTTGTTTGTATGAAAATGTTTGTAAGTGTTTGAATGTATAAGTTTGTAAATGTTTGTAATAAATTTTTGTATCTCCTAGAAAATCCTATATTTTCTACTAAAAGTAGTCTTCTACCAAGGCATCAAATGTGTTGTATGTTTGTTTATTGTAAAAGTGAGTATTCCTCCCAAATGTGACTATCATTAATAAAATATAGTTTGTATATTACTGTTTACGTGAAGATCACAAAGTAAATGTAATGGGGAAAATAATGAAGTACTGTAGTATTATGTTATAGTAACTACTGCTGTACTAACTACCTTAAACCAATTGTTAATTAAGGTATAATGTGATATGATTGTAGCTAAACTTGATCGACCTAGTAAAACACGACGCTCGAAAACGTCGAAATGGTATGACATTCATCACCCGAAGACCTGCAGGTCCCACTGTAGCTAGCAGCAAGGTGTAGGACGGTCAGTCCAGTATAGATCTATACACGAATTCACGCTCTCCTTTCAGAAGACTCTGGTTACAAGACGAGCCATGACAGAGATGCCATGCCCCGAAGTAGTGCCTCACATTTGTGTTATAGTATGTATGTATTGTATGTACTAGTGTAGTGTATGTTCTCTCTGATTCTCATCATAGTATGTGCTTTTGTATAGTATATAGTGTGTATGTATTGTATGTACTAGTTTAGTGTATGTTCTCTCTATATAGTGCATAGTATGTAATGACTCATGTATGAACTGACTCTTTGTATGTTTCATTGTTCTAGAAAATAGTAAGTAGTATACCTCTAAACTGTACCTATTATAGTTTACTAGAAATGTTGTTTGAATGACTTAGTAAGTTTATACACCTTTGCTACCCAAAGGTGATGGGACTGAGGTAAAAGCTTTATATCTATACATATATACATAATATATAACTAAGGATCAAATGACACTCGGACAAACAACAGGGTACTCTAAGTCGACAACCAAACAAGGAACATGAATTAATGTGAGTTATCAGTCCTAAGTCCTTTAAACCTTACTTATATAACTATATATGTATTAGACATGATTTTGACAATATATAGGTTTAAAGAATTGAAAATATAGATTTGGTAACAAAGATCAAGTTTTATAAAGAGTTTAACTTGTAAAAGAGTTTGATAATCATTTTAAAGTAGTTTCGTTGACAAAACAGTTAAAAATATAGTAAATCCATTTGTTTGATAGTTATTAATCACATGTGATTGATATTATAACTATAATGATTCAACTTGTATTCTCCCCCCCCCCCATAAAAGCATTTAAAACATTTAAAAGGTTGATTAAGGGGTATGAACTCACCTGCAGTGAGTGGTTTGGATGAAATTGTTGTAAAGGATGCTAAGTGCCAAGTGAAGACTTGAACACACACACACAGATCCTATTCAACATATAATGACACATAAATGTATCTAATTAGTGATTAAGCAACAAATTAAGCAAGTAAGGACACCCTAGGACATGGAAAACACTTTTATTCAAGTGCTAGAAGTACAAAGGGTTGCATCTAAGGGTTGTAGGGCCTCACTTTGGAGTTTACGGCCCAAGTGTAAACTCCCCATGAGTTCACGACCAAGGGTTTACGGCCCTAATGAGTTTACGACCATAAAATCATGGTAACTTGTACCATTTTGATGTTTAAGGTCCTTTACTCAACTTGGAAGTGTTCTAGACCTAGTTTTAAGGCTAAGGAAAGAGTTGTGGCAACTTTGCACCAATCATTAGGGTTTACGACCAAGGGAGTTTTCCTTGGCCGTAAACACCCTTTGTTCTTGATTTTTTTGTGTTTTCAAGTCCTTGATTCATCATCCTAACTAACAAACATGTATAGGAGGTAGGGACTTACAATTTGAAGGCTAATGGAGGGTGTTTTCGGCCCAAAACACTTAAGTGTTCTTGGTGTTCTTGATGATCTTGAAGATCTAGTTTCAAAAGATGAAAGTTGTGGATGGATTCAAGCATGAATCAAGAAGAACTGATGTATAACACATAGATGGAGTGATTTACTTACATTATTCGAAGATTGGAAGCAAAAACTTATGATCCTTGGGAGAGAAATCCGATTTCTTGGGCTTGAAAGGTGAAAAGTGATTAAATATCACTAAGGATCATATATATACCATGGAGTTTACGGCCACCTTGAGTTTACGGCTGTAAACTCAAAGGTCTTGGCTGTAAACTCCTCTTTTGAGGGCTTATGGCTTGCTTGGTAGTTTACAAGTTCAATAGACACTTCCTTTCACTCATTCCTTTGGTGTATTAAGCTCAGAATGCTCAAACAGAACCAATACAGTGCTAAAAGTTAGCAGAAGCAAGTTTGAATTTGATTGAAATGTAGGGTTTGTACAAGATAGAAGTTTCGGGTAGTCACATCAATAAATACTATTACGAACTTGTCTAGGAAGGGGCGGCACACCCGATTCATTAGATCCATGAATACCGTCGGTGCATTGGTTAGACCAAAGGGCATCACTACAAACTCATAGTGACCATACTGAGTCTAAAATTTTGTCTTAGGAACATCATCCTCATGGACTTGTAATTGATGGTACCCTGATCTCAAGTCTATATTTGAGAAGTAGCTGGCTCCTTGGAGTTGATCGAAGAGGTCGTCGATTCGGGGAAGAGGGTAACGGTTTTTGATGTTAAGCTTGTTCAGTTCGCGATAATCTATGCACATCTGAAAGGACCCATCCTTCATTTTCACAAATAAGACCGGGGCTCCCCAGGGTGAGGAACTTGGTCTGATGAATCCCTTGTTGAGTATTTCGTTGAGCTGTCTAGATAACTCTTGCATTTCTATTGGCGCTAGATGGTAAGGGGATTTAGCTACAGGGGTAGCTCTGGGGATCAAGTCGATTTGGAACTCGACTTGGCGGTCGACAGGAATTTCGGGAAGATCTTCAGGGAAAATATCAGGAAATTCGCACACTTCGGGGATGCTCTCGAGGTCTTTAACTTCCTGTTTTTCGTTAATGACATGGGCTAGGAATGCATGACACTCCTTTCGCAGATATTTATGGGCTTTGATGCACGAAATGATACGAAGATTTTAGGTGATTTTATCACCATAAATGATGAGGGCTTCACCAGATGGCAGATTGAGACGAATGACTTTCTCATAATAAAGGGTATCAGCACGATTGGGGCTCAACCAATCCATGCCGATGATGACATCGAAGCTTTTTATGGAAACTGGCATAAGGTCGATTGGAAAAGAATGGTTGTTTAGGGTAAGGGTTAAGCCTATGAATACGTCGTTAGTGTTCTCATTCTTTCCATTAGCCATCTCGACGGTGAATGTTTCGGTTAAAGGTTGGGATTTATGCTTGAGTAAATGTTTAAATGCATGACTAACAAAGCTCCTCTCCATACAACTATTGAAAAGAATGCATGCATAAGAGTTGTCGAGGAGAAACGTACCCGAAACTACGGTGGGATCAGTGACTGCCTCCTACTGGCCTATAGCTAGAACCTTCCTTATATTGCCTGCAGTTGTCGCTTTTAGGCAATTCCTCTTGTAATTACCGGTTTCACCACAACCATAGCAGGCTTGACCAACTCCAGCTCCAGGATCCTGATTGTTTGGTTGGACTTGTGTCTTGCAGAAACAGGTTGTGTGACCCTTTTTGCCACAGTTATTGCACAACATCTCACAACACTGCCCGTGATGATGAAAGTTACACTTGTTGCACCTTGGGAGGGTCCCAACATATCTACTGGTAGGTTCTTGAGTTGCAGGAACAACGGCAGGAGTAGTAGCGGCATGAACTGTCACTATTTTTTGCTTCTTGGAGGGCTCTTGCGAAGACTTGCCCTTACGCTTATTCCAGAACTTTTTCTTTCCACCGCTCTCCTTGGTTGGTTCGTGGGCGGCTGCTTGATGTGTGTGGAATGCACTAGTTTTAATCCTACTTTTAATATAAGTTAGACACACAAAAGGCAGTGAACCTATCGATTGGTGGTATAGTTTAGTAAGCAGGGTATCGAACACAGGGAACGACAATTAAGCTAATTACTAATATTATCTAAAAGCAAGCAATAAAAGAAAGGGTTTTCTCTAGTTTTACAAGACTAGAAACTTAAGTACTTAAATAATACTCAACTAAGATAATGAGAATCAACTAAATTTAATAATGGGAAAGACTTATGTTTAGGTTTTGAATCATTTATTCCTATGGTTGATTTTATGACAAGTGCAATGGATTAATTAGCATTGGCTACTGATTAGTGTGATTAGTTTCACGTTCGCTATTACTAATCCTTAGAAAACAAATCAATTTAAGCAGTGATCAAGTGATTAAACTAATTAATTTCCTAGTTTATTGATCCGGGTTAAGTAATGTAACGCCCGTAGATTCGGGCTAGTCAATTTAGAGATAATAAGGGTTGAAAATGACTTTTAGACAAAAGATTATTTAGAATAAATAATCTTAAACAAGTTGTAGAATACGTCTCAAGGGTTCCGTACATATAAAGAACACCGAAATCCGAGTTATAATGAAGAAGTTATGGTCCGTCGAAGTTTTACAGCAAAACCGGCACGACACCGGGAGACGTAAATAGTGAATTTACGATGGAGGACTTTTTAGCCTTATAAATAAAAACAAAAGTTTTAGTATACGTTAAACCAAGAACATATAAAAAAAGAATGCCCAAATCTGACTTCGTATGAGGAAGTTATGAATTTTTCTAAGATTTGGCTTAGCAGTGCACAACCCGAAACTCGAATTTTAGATTGAGCGGTTTTTAGCCTACATGACCTAAATGAGAATTGAATATCTCATTAATAGGATCTCAACGGTAAAAAGACAGACGAAAACAGAGTCTATATGTAGAAGTTATGAATTTTACGCGGATATTTAACAGTATAATCTCCTCCTACTGTTAAAATTAAGATCGGTCGAGAATTAGTCGACGGAGTAAAAAGGAAAGTTGTAGATTTTATTTTTACCTAAGTGTGGATATAAATAACGTCAAAAACGGAGCTCGTATGCAAAAGTTATGGACGAAGCTTAGTCTCTACTTTTCGAGCACGGCGAATTCGATACAGTTTTGTAAATCCGAGATAGAATGAGAATTAGCCAACGGGGTCTAAATGAAAGTTGTAGTACTCGTAAATACCAACGTGTGAATATAAATAACATCAAAAACAGAGCTCGTATGTGAAAGATATGGACGAAGCTTAGTCGTTACTCTTCGTGCGCGATAAATACGATACATTTTTTGTAAATCTGAGATAGAAGGAGAATTAGCCAACGGGGTCTAAATGAAAGTTGTAGTACTCGTAAATACCAATGCGTGGATATAAAGAACGTAGAAAACGGAGCTCGTACGCGAAAGATACGGACGAAGCTTAGAGGCTACTTTACTATAAAATTCCTATAAATAAGAGATGAACTCTTCATAATTTCTTCACACCATAAGCCTTTCTTTCTCCCTCTAACTTCTCTCTAACCTCCCTAAACCCCTACCAAGTCTAGGGAACCTCCCTAGCACAAGAAGAAAGCCCTGGAGCGCCCGACGGCTCCGAGAAGAAAAGCTTTCGGCTCGGAAACGCTGCTCCAGCGAAGCCCGGTTTTTAATAAAAACCCGCTGTAAGTGAGCTACGCCTATATTATATTTAATATACCTTTTATTTAATTATAGTAACATTATTAGGACCTTAAAATAATTATTTGGTCTATTATTATGAGTTATATTGAGTGTTATTTAATGCTTATATAATAGTAATAATAGCTAGACTATTAATTAGTCGTGGTTAACGTTAAAAACTAAACCCTAGTGGTATTGATACTAGGTTTTGTCGAGGAAAATTGTTTTGAGATAACGAAGTGCTGTTTGAGTTTGGAATCACCACCTAATCAAGTGAGTGCATAGTTACTTTCATCTTACACATAGATATGAAGTATTTTATATAAATTACGTGATATGTGTGCATATTATCTGAATACTTGTTGTTTATGCTGGATGAACGATTTTATACATGTTTTAAATGATTTAAACTGTATATGTATTTTATATCTATGATAATGTTGGGGTAAAACATGGGTAAATGTAATAGATGGAATATGAGTTGGACGATGAGTTGAGAGGTGTTATAGACCACGAGATGAGGGTGGGAGGTGGACGATGTGAGAAGCCTTTTCCCAAACGATGACCTCGTCATTCAGCAAAGTATGGATGACAACCACGGACTATTCTAGATAGTCCAATGGAACACTAACAGGCTCGCAAACTGTAGGTGTTGTGAACGATGTGTTCACCCGGTGTACTCTAAACCTAGGCGATCATGCAGACTTGATGCCTAAACCCTGGTGATCATGCAGACTTGATGCCTAAACTCTGGTGATCATGAAGACTTGATACCTAAACCTTGGTGATCATGCAGACTTGATGCCTAAACCCTGGCGACTATACAGACATAGTGCCCGTTGTGTAAACCGTGGCAATGATGGATTTTGTGCCGATTCCTTAGGATGATCCTTAGGAATGAGTGAACGAGAAATAGCTGATTCTTAGGGTAGATCCTTAAGAATAAAGAAGATAATAGGGATGGGTAATTGGGTTGATTGCTTAATTGTTTAAAAATAATAATTATATTATTTTGGGTTGAAAACCCTAGGTACTCACCAGGTTTCCCAATCTGACCCACTCAGTTTATTTATATCATAGGTGTTGTTATGATGTCACATTGCACTGAAAGATTAAGGAGATGTAAATCACTAGCGATAATGAATGTAAGTTCTATTTATGCTTATGTTTCTGTATTGACGATGACATCCCAAATGTTTTAAAATAAATAAAATACTTTTCCTCAGAAATGCTTTGATAACGTATTTATCATGTTTTACTGGGAACAAATTCTGCAACGTTTTTATTAAAAGATATACTCTGGTTTTTATAAAGCATAAACAAAATCGGTCTTTTCTGGCCGTGAAAATGGGGATGTCACAAGTAAGACTTTTAGTAGCTAATCAATTTGCTAATCCAATTTACCTCTTGTTGATGGTTTGTCACACAAGCTCACACATTAATTTACCTATTTTCTAGTTAACCCTAGTTTCACGTTAGCTATTCCTAGGCATATAACAATGTTTCCACACAAATCATATGAGATTTAGCAATTAAGAGATGTTCATGCAACTTAATATGCTGGTTAATTAACAGAAAATAGTTGTAATTAACACATAAGGTTCTTTAACAAGCTTAACAAAACAAAATCACCAAATTAAATTAATCCAATCATAAAATCAAACTATATTCATAAAGTCATCTATCATAAACAGAAGTTATGAGTTTTTAGCTCATAATTAAAGCAGAAAACAACTCAAAAATGAAATCAATTGATGCAAACATAGTTTAAACAAAGGATTAAGTAAAGAGTACACTTGAATTGACGTGATCTTCCCAAAATCAAATGATTAGACTTGATCTTCGAGTTCCAGAGCTGCAGCAGCAGTTTGAATCGTAAATTATCCTTCAAGGGTTCTAGAGAGAGGTTCCAAATTCTTAAATTAAAGCCCTTTATATAGTTTCTGAAAACAAGGGCTACTCGTCGAGTCCATATACCGGCTCGGCGAGTCCACCACTTAAAATCCGTATACGATAAGGAATCTTATTTGTTCGCGAATCTTTAAGCCTACTCCGCGAGTAGGCTCCCAATTAGCCGAGTTCTTTAGGGTTTTTCTTTCTTCAATTCCCGAGCTTCCTATCGCCTTTTCAGCTTCCTTTTGCTTCCGAGCTCATCTATTAGGCTACAAATACATTTTAAACATATTTTAGTACCTTTTGTTAATAATTTGCAATAAAATAGCCAAAAAGTATTAGGATTTAACACAAAATATATGACTAATTATGCTCATATCAAAATACCCCACACTTGCTTTTTGCTTGCTCCCAAGGAAAACCGAATTTTAGCACACTAATATCACATAAGACAATCCCAATTGAACCCATCCATTATGCCAAGAGCGCAACGCATTCATTTGTGTCTAAAATTTTTCCTAAGGACCCCCCTAATTCTAAATACTCACAATCCTTATAAACACACGCCCATTTCTTTTGAACAACGCTCATTTTATGCATCCCTCCGAATCCATCCGTAGAAAACTTCCTAACCTCAAGGTGTTTTTGGTCAAGCAACCCAAGCATACATAATCTAGAAAATTACAACTTTTCGATACCACAATGGAACTCTTTGGAATTCTTCACTTCTTTGATAATTTGATCTTGATTTCCTTGAATTCACCACCTTTTCGTTTGATTTTTGGTATCTTCAACTTTTTTGAATTTCTTAATAATTTTGATCTTTTGATCTTCAGTTTGATTGCTCCAAAATTCTTAAAACTTTTCTTGTAATGTTCCCTCTCTCTTTTTTTTTAACATGTAACTCACTTTTTTTTTCACTCAAAACCTACATGCTTAAGCAGAGGCGCTCAACTTCAACCTTTATTGGTTACAAATATTGGTTTTCCTGGATATAGCACTGGGTAGACCTCATACAATAACTGTCCTAGCTCTACCGTATCTTTTGTTTCATTTCTTCTGCAATACTCACAAACACTTCTTTGATTATGGATCTACTAACAGAAATTCAATGCGTAATCTCAGCATTCAATGTGTATTCCTGAATAATCTCAAGTATACGATGCTAAACATATTGTGATCCTCAAACTAAGCGAGGCTGTGTTTTTGTACCATGATTTCACTAGAATAAAGGGGGCCACAAATGCATTATAACGTATATTGGCTCAACTAAAATTTTGGGTTCTTATAAAATCATCAAACATAATACTAGCATGGTTCCTAACTGCTTTTACCAAAATTATGCCTAGCAATTTTAATGCAAAATTTTCAAAATTAACTAGAATTCTAAATTTTGACTATATGTAACCAACTAATGTAACCAATCCCCTACCTCACACTTAATTTATGCAATGTCCCCATTGAATATTATGCATGATAAAGAATAATAAAATAACGAGAGAATCCGAACAAACTCCCCTGAAATAGTAGTGGCGAGGTTGATCTTCATATTTAAGCTTCATCTTCAATTGACTTTAGACATGGGAACAACTCATCCATGTCTTGGGTGTCAAAATCTCGTTTGGTACAACTCCAATTATAAGGGAAAAACTCTTGAAAA
This sequence comes from Lactuca sativa, assembly GCF_002870075.4. Classification (NCBI taxonomy): domain Eukaryota; kingdom Viridiplantae; phylum Streptophyta; class Magnoliopsida; order Asterales; family Asteraceae; genus Lactuca; species Lactuca sativa. The sequence continues at coordinate 554,829 of NC_056626.2, read as the reverse complement.
TGCTCAGAAAATGATCTTCCAAAGAAAAGAACCAATGCCCGTATCAAATGTGGTCAAATTTCAAACTTGAAAATAGAATTAGCGAGTGACACGTCGAGTAGATATGCTAACTCGCCGAGTTATAGTGTGACTGGCAGAAAAATTGCGAAATTTCACATGGACTCCTCGAGTAGATATGATGCACTTGGCGAGTAGACCGTTGTGTGGAAAAAAATTTGTATTCTGCCCAGGTCTGTTTCTGATGTATGGGGGTAATATAAACTAATACTTTCCCCCATTGTCCTTCAGTAAATAAATACTCTATAACTCTCTTCATTACCAGACTCAACCTTGCACTCGAAAACTTCTATTCTCTCGTCTAGACTCAACTTTTCACGTTATATTCTCTTACGCTCTATACTCTTTCACTTCACTCTTTTATCCAAATTCTAAAAATACCAAAGGCAAACATACGTAATAAAAAGGAAAAACAACCAATCCTAAAAATTACTAAATGTTCAAAACAGCCCAAAACAAATAAAACAAACCAAACAAAATGAAAAGTGTCTTAAAAGCAACCACTTAATCAAATAAAAATAAAAGGATAAATCAATCTTCATCTCCCTCCTCATCATCACCAACACCGCTTCCTTCGGCTTCGCTCCGTCTTTGGCTCACTCTCTCATCCCAACTCCGTACATATGGATACTCGGGCCTGGGTCTTGGTGCAAGATGCAATTAATCAAACAAATGAACAAATAAACCTTGATAATAGTTCATGCTCCGACCAAGATCATCTTGATACCTCCTCAATTCCACGTTGTACCAATCCATTGGTAGTTCATTATCCACCGGAATTACCGGTGGATCTTCTCGAACTGGCTCATGTCTTGGTCAGACTCGTTGACCCGGTTCTTCGGGTGCTAATACTGCATCATCCTTAGGGATGGAAATGTGGCCACCACCATAATACTCTATGATCCTCGCCCTCCTATACAAACGTGATACTAAAAGGAGGTGTAGGTACCATCGTCAAATAGTTACCGACCCCTTGCTCCAATATACCAAACATCCTCGCAATCGAGTTACTAACATCCCTCCATTAATCTTTGAAGTGATCCTTTCCTTTGTTGGATAAGGTGTCTAAGTCCATAACTATATTTAGTATGTACTTGACCCGACTTGGCATGGTCCATTTGGGTTGCATGACATCTCAACAATTGGATAGACAAAATGAGAATAAGGACACTTATGATTTGTTAATATATTCTAATATATTAATATGAAATCATATTATTTAATTAATATTGATCAAGAATTAATTTGGAATTAATTTTGTGATCAAAAGAGACTAATTAAATATATGGGGATTGATTATGTAAATATTTCATTCTTATATAGTGAGCTTATGGTCCATGATTCACTAGATTGGGCTAGGACCCATTGGGTGCTCCATGGAGGTTAAAACCCATGGATCATGGGGGAAATGAAAATCCATGCACATTAGGGTTTACATGGTGTAACCCTACATGTTACACACTATATAAAGAACCCCATAGGGAGCAAAATCGACATCTAAGACTAAAAGGGTGAGGGCTAGCCGATTTTGTGCTCAAGTGTACTTCTCTCAAGTTATTCTAAGAGTTGTGGTGTTGTGTGAAGAATTTGAGGCATCACATTTGGTGTGCTAGGCTCACAAGGTCTTTAGGAATCCAAGCAACAAGAAAGGTATGTCATTCTACTAATTTTTATATTACAAGTACCCCGTTGTATGCTAGTTAGAATGAGAACCTTGGAAAAATCATATTTACATGTATATTAGAGAAAAAATAGGTCCAAGGTTTCTAGGGTTGCATGTACACCATAGGAGTGTTAAAATGCTCAAAACCCATCAGTGATATCAGAGCCTAGGCTTGTTTTTTGTATACTTGATGCAAACTGCTTGAAAAAGTCGAAATTCTGCAATCTATACAGTGAACTCGCCGAGTCCATGGGGGGACTCGATGAGTCCAAGTGTAAGTTCATCCTATTCGTCGAGTAGGTCCTTGCACTCGGCGAGTAGGTCCTTGCACTCGGCGAGTAGGAGGCCCTGCGTCGAGTTTTTCGAGTTTTGCTGCTGGAAATGGACTAGAATCATTACCCTAAACTGTCTTGGACTGATAAAACCTGTTTTTGATGTGGTAATGATTATGCTAATCCATTTTCAATGGTTATCATCAAATTTTCAAGTTTTATATGTGTTTATATGATTCTTGAGATTGTTGATTTGAATGTTCATGTTTATGAGTTTTAGTAGATCATAGGAATTATTTGGAAATTGTTTGTTAATGTAATTCTTGATCTTAATGTCAATTAATGGACTCCATAATTTTTCCTCAAGTTATGGAATTCCAAAAGTCTTTCTAAAATATATAAACACCTATACCCCATCCCACCCTATTACCACCCCCACCTTACCCAATGCACTCTACACCTTTACCACAATATACCACCCACCCACCCACACCCTGCTTACCCACCCAATCCCCACCCCACACCTCCACCTCCACCCCTATATCACTATCTTTACCCCACCACCTAACCTACCTACCCACACCCCCCAACTTACATTGTCCCACCCATCCCTAACCTATTTGAGCCCACCCCACCCCACCCTATCTACCAAACTCCTTACTTTATTTATAATAACAAAAAATAGAAAAATGAAAACTGATAGAAAATACACAAGCAAATACAGTATGTTTTTTAATTTTTTTAAGCAGAAAATGAAAATCGAAAATTTGTAACCAAACATTTTTTTTATTTTTTTCCAATGAAAAAGGAAAAGGAGAACTCCTAAACCAGTTTTAGAAAGTTTTCCAAGAAAATAAAAAATATTTTTCACAACCAAACACAGTCTAAATATCCTTCTGTATGCACCCGCTCTTGCATAATATTAGAGACAATTGCGAGCTTCTTCTACATGCATAGTACCTTGATGACGACACACTTTTGGAGATTCATAGGAGGTGGCCAAAACGTTAGACATCATTAAGCTTATTGGCCCAAAATTAGGCCTTCAGTTGAATATCAAGAAAATCGAGCTCTTTTGGCCCTCGTGTGATGGTAGGAAGTTGCGTGAGGGGCTATTCCCAGTTGGCATCAGGAGGCCGCCATTGGGGGTGAAACTTCTTGGGGGAGCTGTTAGTAGAGATGCTAGTTTCATTAGCAGCTTAGCCAAAAAGAGAGCTAAAATTGTTGTAAATTTGATGCGCATTCTTCCACAATTGTTTGACCCGCAGAGTGAGCTCTTTCTACTTCGGTCTTGTATGGGTATTGCAAAAATTTTCTTTGGGCTAAGGGTGTGTCAACCCGTTCACGTGGAAGAGGCGACTTTGTTCTTTGACAATGGGTTGCGCAGGGCGATTGAGGACATTATGGTTTGTGGTGCCCCTTTATTTAGTGACATATAGTGGCGAATTGCTTCTCTACTCATTAGGTTTGGTAGTTTGGGTTTATACTCGGTAGTAGAGGCTACCTCATATGCTTTTGTTGCCTCAAGGTCCCAATCTTGGGTATTGCAAGACCACATCTTACGGGATAGCGACATATATGATATGGATTCTGATTATTCTTGAGCCTTAGCTTTTCTTCGTAACAAGCTTCCGGACATTGGCCTTAGAAATTTTATTACTAAGGACACCCCGAAATCTCAAAGTACATTGGCAAGGGCCCTTTTTAGTAAAATTGTCCAAGATATGGAAGTGCATTTCATCATGACGGCTCGACACTGTGACAACCCACAAATTTTTTATTCTCGTTAAGTCATCATTGGTCAAACTTAATCCTTCCATGGCCTTAAATTAGATGGTTTATTGGGTTATAAGTGTTGAAGCCTAGATTAACTAAGAGTATTAAGGTTTGGAAGAGATTAGCTTTAAAAGAAACGAGAACCTTCGCATGGCCGCAAACTCCTCTGTGCCGTAAACCTGCGAGCCGTAAACCACTTCAGATCGTGAACCCTCGGTTCACGGCCGTAAACGAGGCTTCAGCCATGAACTCCTCGGCCGCAATCACTTCTCTATATATATATATATATATATATATATATATATTGATTTACTTCATTATTGCTTCGTTTCTCACATATTCAAGTCAAGAACTCCCATTCTCTCTCAAGTATCATCAAGGATATCCTCCTTGAACTTCAAGAGTGTAAGTTATTCTTCCATATTTACTTGATATCCTTCTTGATCAAGTGAAACCCTTTGGTTTTATCCATGAAATCATCACTTTTGGTCTAGATCTTCAAGATCATCATCTTTCATAAAGAACACCAAGAACACACACTTGTTATTGGTGGTCGTGAACTCCCAAAGGCTTACAAATCGTAAGTATCTTTCCACATTCTTGTTAACCACTAGAAACTCTTGAAACCTCATGAAACAAACACCCTTTTAGCGTGAATCAAGAACCAAAAAGCTTGATCTTCAAGAGTTTACGGCCGTAAACTCTTCCTTTGGCCGTAAACCCTTCTTAAAGTCATGATTTTGGCCGTGAACCTCCTTAAGACCAAGAATAGGACCACAACAACTTCATAGAATCAAGTTTGGGCCGTGAACACCTCATGTATTATGGCCGTAAACTCAATTGTGGTCGTGAACACATCTTCCTTAGGCCATAAACTCCCTTTCATCAATCACATGTGATTGTAACACTTCCTTACAAGTGTTTCCTAGTCCCTAAGGTTGTTTCCTTGCATGTTAGTCATTTTAAACACTAATTACATGCCTATATATATGCCATTATACGTCATCTAGGACTCATTTGTGTCTCGGGAATTCATTCGTGGAACTTCTCATCCTTACACGAATCTTCAATTGAATCACCCACATAAGGTGAGTTGATGCCCCTATAATCAATCTTTTACATGTTTTAAATGCTTTTAAGGGGGAAATACAAGTTGAACACAATGATATTGTGTAAATGTTTATTTGTGATAACCATCACATTAAAGGATTTCTTATGCTTTTATAAGTGATCAAATCAAATCAAAAACTCTTTTAAGTTATGTTACTTAGTTATTTATAAAACTTTGTTTTTAAAGTACAATCATAACTCAGTAGATAATTGAGTCTTATCTACAAATCAGAGACATTTCAAAACAAGCATACTAGTAAACTATAATAGGTATAGTTTAGGGGTTCAAAACATACAATAACAAGAACAGGGAGGAATATACAATAACAATAACAGAAGGAACATACGATAACAAGAACAAGATAACATTAATGTGAGACTACTTCACGGCTTAGCAATACACTTGTTAGTGTAGGAACATGAAAGTGAACCTCTAGCAATCTTATGTACATATTCCAAAGTGTGTTGGTTCCGAAGGGAAAAGTGCTCCAGAACCTGTCCGGAGCTAAAGAGAAGAAGAGGAGGAGTATTTTAAAGAGGAACACATTCCGAAGTGATCCTAACGTTCGGAATGTATGCAGATCCAGAAGAACGTTATTTGTCTTTTGTCATTTATTATCCTTGTATTGATGTAACGTTTCATAGGACTCAACCTTTTGTTATATTAGATAATCAGAATGTCAGAAATAGTTATATTGTCAGGTCCTGTGTAAGTTACTTAGTTTATTCGATGTAACTCTCTCCCTTATATATGGGAAACATTCAATACAAGTAAAATAAATATCTTTCACTCACTTTTGGCATTGACTCTATCATATTTAAACATTCTTCTTGTTCTTCATTTATTAACTTTACCTTGATCATTTACTCTCATTCTTCAATTAATGTCTTGATCTTTTGTTGAACTTATTATCTAAGACTTGACTGGTCTTTCCAGTCTTGACTTGAACCTCTATTAGCAAGCAGACATTAATCTCAAGCATTCACTCAAGGTTTGAGTTTTCAAACCTTGTCCATGCACATCAATCTTGTTCTTTCAGTTAGGTCGCGTTTTGTAACCAGAGTCTCCTGGAGGGAGAGCATGAGTTTATGTATAGATCTATATAGGATTGACACCCCGCATCTTGTTGCTAGCTAAAGTGGGACTTGCAGGTCTACGGGTGACAAATGTCACATCAGTTTCAACGCCAATAGGTCGTCGTGTTAAACACGTGTCGATCGGTATGATTATAACCACATCACATTTTAACCTTAATTAACAACTGGTTTTAAGGTAGTTAGTGTTTCAGTAGTTACTTTATACAACATTACTGAATACTTTCATTTTCCCATTACATTCATATAGTGATCTTCTCACATAAAAGGTAATGCAAACTATTTTCTAGTAAAGATAGTCTTAAATTTGGGAAAACTTACAAAAGACAAACAGTACAGTCGAGTGTTAGTACATTCAATAAAAAGGAGGCCTGTAATGCTAACTTTATGATTCCTCGGTAGATACATCAGGGATATATATTAATCGGGTCCGACAAACAGTAGGATGTGTGCTTTCCGCTTCATTTCTTGTTCCTTGTTTGGTTGTAGGCTTACAGCAAATTCACTCAGTCAACTATCTATTCAATCTTAGCTATATATATATATATATATATATATATATATATATATATATATATATATATATATATATATATATATATATATACGCCAAGTAATCATAAGGAGTATCAGGTATGGGTCAGGTCATAGTATACAAATTCAATATACTGTTTTCTAGTACAAAAACATACTTTTTAGATAGAACATTTAGTAGACTAAACTATAAACTTATCAGTAAAAGGGTTTAATTCGTTTTACTAAACCAGTATAACTTAAAGGACCTTTAGTGGTTAATTCTATAATACCTTAGTTTATACATCAGGGTTATATGTAATTAATATCCGATAGGCAGTTGGATGTGTGCTTTCCGCCTTACTTCGTGTTTCTTGTTTGGCTGTGGGCTTAGGGCAGATTAACCCATTTAACTGTTTGTTCAATATTAAATTATATATAGCTTGTATAAACTAAGTGATTATAGAAGGAACTATTGTGATTACCATTTTTACTAAAAGAAATATATGATTTTCTTAAAGAATGTTTTCATCAAATATAAAGAACTATTACAGTTAACTCCGTAAGTACCAAATAAATACATCAGGGTTATATACAGTGAAGATCTAACAAACAATAGGATGTGTGACTTCCGCCTCATTCCCTGTTCCTTGTTTGGTTGTGAGCTTAGGGCAGATTCACACAATCGATTGTCTGTTTACTCTAAATGGTATATAACTTGTATCCATTTAGTACTCATAAAAGAATAACTTTACCATACAAAAAATGCTTAGCGGCGCAACTTGTTGCTCGTTTGTCTTCTCATTTGTTGTATGTTGATAACTAAATTTGTGAAATAAGTTTCAAAAAAATTAATTGAAACTAGATTGGTAACCCCCGCTTCGCGGGGGGCAGACGGACCATATGTGTTCCTATGATATCGGTTGTAACCTTTGTTCAAGATATTTCGTATCTACTAAACGACACGTCTCTACCCATTTAGTCAAAATCTGTCGAAATCTGACCCTGCCAATGTAAATTGTCAGCAAATTATGTTGCCATTATGTTTAATTTGCCATCAATAAGACGTAACATTGTCATTGGGGTTGACATTTTTTGCATTTCTTGGTTTTATATTATCAGCATTCAAACATTCCCTGCTTTTTTATAATAATCATGAAGTACCGAAGACTCAAAAAAAAGATAAAAGAACTATAAAACAAATTGTATGAAAATATATACAACGTTTATATAGAGAATGTCAATTGTAAATGAACGTTTATATAGAGAAAGAATCCTGAAGGAGTGAAGAAACTGAAGTTAGAAATGGTTTCTTCCGTTGTTGGGACCTACAACATCACAAAACCATATAAATTGGTATTGCTTCACAAAAGGTTAAAATACTCAACTTCACTCAAAAATTTATACAACTCCCATCCATGCTAATATAAGATTAAAAAAATGAAAAAATTTGGATTTAATATAAATCATGTGGGTATAAACTCACAACATTCATGAAGAAGAATATATTTTAGAATAAATATATGTTAGTTCAAACTATTGGCAACAAATCGAATGCAACTAACTTTGCAATTAACCGGTTAAGTTGGGAGGTGGTAGATAAAATGGGCAATAGGAAGGATACAAACCTCGAACATGAAAGAAGCGTTGTGTGTCTGTCATTTTTTGATACATCCCAACAAAAATTAAATCAAGGAACAACCCCTTACCTGCACCCTCCCTCACCTCAATATAATAATAACACATGACTGAAATACAAAAAAAAAAAAAAAAAAAAAAAAAAAAAAAAATTCAGAAGCATGAACTTACTTCAGGATGGCTTGTCAGAAAGGCGACCAACTTTCCACGCCCGCAAGCATTTTTTGTGAATTTGTTCTACAGCTGTCAACAGAGTAAACGGTTTTGGTCATCAAGTAATATGTTTTGCAATATTCGTCCTTAATTGAAGTTTTTATATCATTTTCGGTTCATTTTCCAAGTTAGATGAGTATTTTTTGCCCCAAAAAAATAGTGAATTTTCTTATATAACCCCAAATAAGTGACCAAAATTTGAAAAGAAAACATTCTGGGACTATAATTGAAAAAATGACCTGTACTCAGGGACAACATGTAATTTACTCTTAAATGAATTCATTTGCAGTTTCTAACTGATGTCCATATATTTCTTGTACTTGAGCAGAACACTTTTGTAAAAGAAGAGCAAACATGTTAATAGAAAAGATTAGAGGTATGGGCAAGTGAAAAGGCAAAACTAACTTCTCTAATTCTGCCACCTGTTGTTCATGCTCTACCTTAAGTTGCTTTATTTCATGTATGAAGATGTGAGCCACTTTTACAACAGTTTCTTTTTGTTCGACTGCATCATCTCATGAATCCTGTAATGTAATACTACAGGGTTAAATAGGGAATAACCTGGAAAAAAGCCATTTTTGCCAACATCTTAGGATCTTTACTGTTCCTTTCCTTCATTTCTTTAATATATATATAATAAAAATAGTATGTACCAGCAGGCAGCAGCTTTCAGATACATTTTGGTAAATAGTTGTGTAACTAAAAAAACAGTATATAACATATAAAAGACGGAATTGAATTCCGTTTATTACGCCACGGAATGGAATCTCGGATTCCAATTCCTACGGAATTGTTATTACCTCAATTGTTATATCTGTATCAACTATTTAGCCTTAAAAAGAAGTAAAGATCAGCAAACCTGGATAGCCAACTGAGAAAAGTGCCCAAGATCAGCAAACATGGCCACCGACCCTAGAAATAAAAGTAAAACAAAAATTTTATATTAAAAATTGACACTTTAGACAAAAGAAGGACAATTTCGAATTTATATAAAAAACGCTTACCTGTGATGCATAATAAGATACCCCCTAAAGATTTCCAACCTCCGGTTTGCGTTTTTTTGAGGAATCTATACATGTGAAACGGAGATAAAACCTTATAAATGTGAGAATTCCAATGAAAAATATTGTGTAACCTGATTGAACTGATGCATAAGAGCAATAAAACGACGATAGGAGCAAATAAGAACCCGACAAGAAAAAACTTAGTAAACTCAACATTGTAAAAGCATAAAATGTTTAAAAAAGAAAAAGAAAAAGAACACGATTTGAGCAAAAAATGAAAATTATGAAACAATGAATGATACCCGCATCCTCCTTCCTCATTTTCCTTTCCATGATCACAATCTTTTGACCCTATTTTTTTGGCAAAAAGATGCTCAATGTAAGACTTCATCTAAACAACATAAAAGCTTTATTTTGTTGTAAATATAGTATTTCAAGATTCCTACCACCTACCAAAATAATAATAATAATAATAATAATAATAATAATAATGTTTTCATGACAAAAATTATGATTTTCGCATTTGAATACTAACCTTGCAAAATCAAATATGCAAAATTTTATTAATTTAGTTATTGTTTGTAGTTCAAAAATCTTCTAGACATTTTCAGTTCAACAACTATTTCAATGGTTAAATCTGCAAAATTAATGGTGTTAAAAAGGAACTTTAACTGTGTAAGTATTTAAAAAGATTATACTTTTTATAAACTAAGTTTTTTTCCTCTTTGCTTTTATTGATAGGAAGTCTAATGAAGTGAATTAACATAAAAAGTTTAGACCAATAATTGGTTGTTGTAGATAGGGTGTAATGTCATGTTCCACTGTTATAATAAGTTCAGATATAGGAATCGGTTGCTATAATATTGCTTCTGTTCCACTTCTTACAACGTTTTACAACAATATATCAAGATTTAATATACGGAATCGATTGTCCCTAGTGTTTCTTTGGTGAAATTCAACATTTTAGAAGATTACTTTGCGAAATCTATCGTATTATAGCAATATCATCCAATTATCCACTTACCACTTCCGACATCATACTTTTAGCTTTAAAAGTACAATGTTATATATGAACGTATTTTTCGAACCAAAAAAACTCCATATATTGAATCTTGATACCTTCAACTTTTGGATTAAAATTAAACAATCGCCCACAATAAGTTATGTACTGTCTTTGATTTTATAAATGAATGCATTTTCTTTGATCATGTATTAGTAGCTGCTAAAATACCAAGAATACCCTTGATATTTATCATTTATTTATTACAGATGTACCTGATAATGATTTGGCTTTCTTTTTTTTCAGCTGTAACAATCTATCAATCTGCCCTTGTTGCCCAAATTTCCAATTGGTCACATGTTAATATCTACAGAAAATTCATCAAAAGAATGAGATAGATGATATGAAGGTTACATGCAGAAATTAGCAACGTACTTTGATTTATATGGTTAGTAGAGCAATTGAGACCACTCAACCAATCTCCAGGAAATGGCAGAACTCCCGACATAAGTTGTTGGAAAAAGTATCTGGGTTGAAACATTGTAGTCATCAATTTGAAAGATTCTCTGCCTCTGTGCTTTTAATTCAAGCCTGTAGATATTAAATTTAATAAATTATTTCTAAAATAAAGTATCATAATCTCTCCTGCTGCAGCCATTTTTTGGTGTTTCTTTCTCCATCCAACAGCAACTGAAGCCTCTGAGCCTAAACTTCTCTGTACCTGGAAGACAATCAAAAAATAAAATATAACTTAGAAAAAAGATAAAATAGCAACATTCAAAATTATGATCAAGTAATTTAAGTAGAAAAAGATAACATAAAATATCTAAAAAATAATAGTTCTTTTTTTAAAAAATGAAAAGAGCTTATTATTCTTACACTTGCGTTTGATCTTGCAGAGAGTTGACGATGAAAGATTTATCGAACCGTCTCTTAATGACATGTACAACTACAGATACAGGTAGATACATGTTACAAACATAACTTCTTGTTTCCACTACTTTACTAATCTTAAGAATAAATTCTTGCCTATCAACTACTATTTCTCTTGGATATGAAAAGTGAGTAATAGGAACATTGGAAAGACTGATTACATTCCTCTCGCCCAAGAAAGCAGATCCCAATTGACTGTAAAGAAATTACCAAAATACATATTCCATTACACAGAAAAACAAATATCCAAAATAAAACCAAGAAATCACATGAGCATAACAATAAGAAGACCATTTCTTAAAAACTGTGATGAATGTCTCATGCTGGGGGTATTCAATCAGGATAAAAATTAGGGACAAAATAGACTTGATTTCTAAGCTTTGAGAGTTTGCGGTTCCTAATTTCGACTGTTGATGATTTTTCTATATTTTTTCTAAGACAGGGGCAACTTGGTCAAATGTACAATATTCTCCACCTTTGGTCACTATCTTTCCTTTTCCATCAATGGCATGGTGTTTTTGATATTTGATGACCATGTTAATGAATCCCATACCTTATAATTTATATCCTCAATAAAAAATGAATAAAACATTATCACCTTTAAACCGGTGGCACTTATCTTTTTTGTAAGCTGGTCTACAGCAACATTGCTTGATCTGTTCCAAAAGAAGTTCAAATAATGAAAAGACGACGAATTTGGAACTCTAAAAAAATTAAAACTAAAATAAACTGACATGCATGCTGAACAGGGATCTTCCATTTGAGTGTGAAACAACATATCAACACTTGTATCCTTGTAGTACTTATGTATGTCAATCTATTTTAGTGAAAAGCATGTCACAGGCAAGTAGTTAATTGTATCCAGATAATGAAAGGCATCAACTCTTGAACCTTCAAACAGCAAAAAAAAACATATATTAAAGTGAAATACATACCAAACAGAGAAGTATCGTCATCCACTCAACCTAGTTGGTGTTGAAGCCTATATATGTGTCAATAATCAGATTCTTCGATTCTTTCTGTAGGAAAGAAAATTTGACAAATACTTTAGACGCTAAAACATAATCAGATGGTGTATGCTAAAACATAGCAAGCTGTTAGAGACGTGGTCTGTATGCTTTTCCTTCGTTATGTCGATGTGTATGGCAAAAGTAAGCACCAGAAAGAAAACAATGAACTAAGATTTAGAAAACATAAAAGGTTAAGCGAGGGAAGAAAGACAAAAGCTTTGCCTCCAAATGTTGACAACAAATTCGAGGCGACGGAGAGATACAACCGGGATCGTAGTTGGTGTCCGGCGATGTTAGATTGACGTCTATGACATCTATTTGATGGATCGAGTCAACGACATCGTCATCATCGTCGGCTCGGGTGTTCATGGTGGAAGGTTCGATTTCGATGCCCTAAGCAGATCAACAAACGACCATACTCTTTAATTCTAATCGTTCTTGAAGACTCTTCCGTCGTCGGAACCTATCGCCGCCGTCCATGGTTCTCTCCTTTAGAAGGTCGACGATCGTTCTCGTACTCCTTTCTGTCTCTTCACTTTCCTGCAAAAACAAAGCCATTAGTTCACCGAGTCGAGCCATTTTTTTTATTAAGAATCAAACAAAATCACTCTCGGGTTGATCTGAATCGCTCTATATTTCCATGAATGATGAATTCAATCGATATGTATTTGTCGATTTGACAAGGAGAAATTGATTAGCCCTAACAGTAAAACGGTATGAAACAGGGATTAGTAGCCTGTAGCATTTGAAGCAGACGTTCGAAAATCAGGATTTTGGACTTTAATCAATCCAAAATTTAAACCTGATGTGATGATGGTGGTGGGTTGCGAAGCGATGGTGGTGGGTTTCGAAAGAGAAGAGAAGCAACACGTGTGGAGTGTGGAGATAAGGTGAAGAAGAATTAACGTAGGAATGGAAGAAGGAAGAAAAAGAAGAGAAGGTCTGGATAAGCGGTGGAAAGAAGAAACTGGAAGGGCTGATTAACGTAGGAGTGTGGAGATAAGGTGAAGAAGAATTACACAAATCGGAATTCGATTGGGTAAAAAAACGGTGAAGCAAAGGAGAAGCAACACGTGTAAAATGACCTGGAGACAGATTTGAATACCAATGAGGGTTACAGAGGCAAATTGTATTTTAACAAAAGAAGTGGGCTAGATTTGCCAACTCCTAATGTAGTTTACTGAAGGATAAAAATGCAGAAGAAGCAAACTATAGGGACCAGGAATGACAGAAATTAGTAATCTAAGTAGAAGGGCTGAAACTGACAAAAAAAAAAAAAAAAAAAAGATGGTTGTTTACCATAGTTGTCAAAATCGCGATCCTGATCGTAGGATCGTACGATCCTATAATCTTAGGTATGAAAAACGATCCGGATCGTAAAAGGATCGTATTTGGGGTAGGATCGCAGGTAAGATCGTAAGATCGTAGGTAGGATCGTAGGATCGAGATCCGATCCGATCCTACTTTCCTTTGATTTTTTTTTTTTTTGCAAATGAAATTTTTTTTACCACTTTATGCCTTTTATGCTTTACCAATCTACCATTTATCATTTTTTATTATGACTTATGACTAATATTTTGAAGTTTTTATAACTTTTGAATGAAAAACTAAATGTTTGAAATAGTTTTCATGATTAAATATTATAAACTAAAATTATATTCTATTTTGTGGGATCTTAGGATCTCGATCCCGATTTTACGATCCCGATCTTGCAAACCCAAAATCGATCCTAAGTAGGATCCCGATCATGACAACCTTGTTGTTTACTGTTAAAATTATTCACATCTTCTTTAATATATATATATATATATATATATATATATATATATATATATATATATATATATATATATATATATATATATATATATATATATCTCCTATCCTAATAAAACAGTACTAATGTTCCACGTGGCAATTGCTCGATCCTTAGAAGCGCTCATAATTTCTAACTGAACTTCCAAAAATGCCCTTCGAGCCTTTAAAACTCATTGTCCACTCAATCCGGCCATATGATATCCTATTAATTCCGCATATCATTCAAAATCTTCAATCAATCCCCTAAAATCGGGATACAATAATCAATTTGGTTTCAAATCTTTGACTTACTCTCAATAAATCACGGTTATAATCCTCATCTCCACCATTATGTTCTTCAACCTTAGGTTTCTAAATGTGAAGAGTGAAAGAGGTAAACAATTATATCTTTTAGTTGTGGTCACGATATTCTATCGCTTTCTTTGAAACTGGAGATAGGAGACCTCTTAATCGATATTTCATCTTTGCAACTGTAGTGGTACCCTTGTCGCAGTTCTTGCCCTTTCCTTTCATATATGTCTCTTCTTTCCCTCTTTCCCATTTCTTTATTTCTATGATCTGTATCAGTTTTTGCAAATGAAATTTTTTTTACCACTTTATGCCTTTTATGCTTTACCAATCTACCATTTATCATTTTTTATTATGACTTATGACTAATATTTTGAAGTTTTTATAACTTTTGAATGAAAAACTAAATGTTTGAAATAGTTTTCATGATTAAATATTATAAACTAAAATTATATTCTATTTTGTGGGATCTTAGGATCTCGATCCCGATTTTACGATCCCGATCTTGCAAACCCAAAATCGATCCTAAGTAGGATCCCGATCATGACAACCTTGTTGTTTACTGTTAAAATTATTCACATCTTCTTTAATATATATATATATATATATATATATATATATATATATATATATATATATATATCTCCTATCCTAATAAAACAGTACTAATGTTCCACGTGGCAATTGCTCGATCCTTAGAAGCGCTCATAATTTCTAACTGAACTTCCAAAAATGCCCTTCGAGCCTTTAAAACTCATTGTCCACTCAATCCGGCCATATGATATCCTATTAATTCCGCATATCATTCAAAATCTTCAATCAATCCCCTAAAATCGGGATACAATAATCAATTTGGCTTCAAATCTTTGACTTACTCTCAATAAATCACGGTTATAATCCTCATCTCCACCATTATGTTCTTCAACCTTAGGTTTCTAAATGTGAAGAGTGAAAGAGGTAAACAATTATATCTTTTAGTTGTGGTCACGATATTCTATCGCTTTCTTTGAAACTGGAGATAGGAGACCTCTTAATCGATATTTCATCTTTGCAACTGTAGTGGTACCCTTGTCGCAGTTCTTGCCCTTTCCTTTCATATATGTCTCTTCTTTCCCTCTTTCCCATTTCTTTATTTCTATGATCTGTATCAGTTCTACTTTAATTTTAACGATGTAAGCTGAAGAAATTTGATTTTCTTAGGGGTTTGTCCACCAACTATTTGTATATATGTCTACAATCATTGCTTCCTTCAATTGCAGAGTTCTCGACTTCAAAGAGCTTCACGAAGAGAATGCTCACAGTCTATATAGATACGATCATTGGAATGGCCTGAAATCAACAATGGATCTCTCGATGATGCAAATCAAGATCTTGAGGAAGCGCTTCCGATCAGGTTTCTTTCCTCTTCATTAATTTTTTGTGGGAAAGTTTTGTAAATTAACAATTGTGATAGATTTTAATATATTATGCTCCTGTATTATGTGTTCACTAATAAATACCAATTGTGATAGTTTATGTAATAAGGTTTGATCTTTTCTTGCATCTTTTATCTGCAATTGTCTGTGATTTTATTTCATTTTGTGCTCATTTTTATCTGTAAGCTTGAAAATAAGAGTTTTACCCCATCTCATATTTGTGTTGATGAAGGTGGTGATAATCATCAAGAATTAAATGCAAAGGTATGAAAAGGTTTAATTTTTAATAAAACTAGACAAGTTAATCTTTTTTACAACTAAATATACCATATAGTATGGTTTAGGTTGATCAATTAGAACGAGATGTTGTTGAGTTACAACCGGCTCTTCAAGGGAAAAACTATAAAATACCAAGTCTTAAACTGTTAAGCATCCGACCACTAAATTGGAAGGTCAAACAAAACAAATTGTATTAAAGAGGTAAACATCATTCTTTCTTGATAATATTGTAATTTTGAAAATTTTAATGATGTAATATAATATCATTCATAAAACATATGAGCCTTGAGGAAAGGTAATTTAGATATGGAAATTGGCTACAAGAGATGTCCCTGACATATTAAAGAGGTAGAATATTTTCAGAAAATGATTATTTGGTTTCTCAGTCCATTTTATTTAGTCTATTGTCATAGGAGATGGGATTGCAAGTGCATACTTTTCTATTAAATTAGTAGTGTACGACTGTACGCATTTCACATAAGTTTTAAAGGTCTCTAGACTTGAGAGTTCATGTGATCAATCGTTGTTACATCCGATTTTTTTGGAATATTCATTCTATCCACCGATCAATTGATGACCTCAATCGTGGTTCTTGGCGTGTTGTGCTTTACCAGATATACATTGGTACACCTTGATTAATAACACGCTAAAATGGTCTACTGTTGCTACCTGTAAAGCTAGGGGTTTAGATCTCAGATGTCCATTCAAGGTATCTTGGTCTGTTGTTCTATCACATTTATAAGTATAACATTAGTAATTATGATTATGAGTTTTTGATCATCCATAGTCAAATAATGAAAGAAAAATTTTTGTTTTGACTGCAGGTATTGTCTCAGCCTAAAAGATGGATGAGAAAGGATATGAAAAAGATGCCTTTACTTGCTAGATGAGTTACCTGGGCATGCTTCATTAGAAGAATAGATGAAAGTGTACTCTAATAATTACCGACTTGAAAATTAAAGAAGGATGCCATAATAAACAAATAAACCAAATTAGATTTTCTATTTCTTGGGATAGGGTATGTAATGCAAGTTGCAGCATTTAATTTCTTTGTGTTTACAACTATTTTTTTTTCAAATAATTGCAACCCTTATGTGTGATCGTTTTACCTTTGGAATTTTTGTTCACCTTAGGAAATAAGAATATCAAAAATATGGAATTTGAGTTGTTAATTATAGTTGTATGTCTATGATTAGCATTTGATCTTCTTCCATATTTGGGAGTTATTTAATGATGCATTTTAAAATGTGTGTAGTTTACTTTGATGTGAATGAAATTTAGGATTTACACATGTATAAGAATTGAGTTTTATGCGTAAAATGGAGGATTTTCTTTAATTCAGAGAATCATTGATTGATTTTGTGTTTACATAAACAAAATTGGCATGGACAGAATGTTTACATAAATCCAATTATAATGAAGACTTGGTAATTTTAAAATATCCTAGGTTCATTTTGTTGTATTTAATTTTAAAATACATCACATCAAGTTTAATTTTTAATTTAAGTATAAAACATAGTAAATAAATATTAATAAAATATATTAAAGTTGCAATACGCATATATTAAATTTTTGATAAAATCAATAAGAAAACATTAATAAAATACATTTTTATTTGGTGCACTGTGTCCTACACTCTCAAGAGGATTGTGAGTGCGAATGCGTTCCTATTCTCGGCTCAACTATAGTACATTCGATTAAAAAGTATCTAATGATTTTTTATATGAATCTAGCCATTTTATGGCTAATGGTAATTAGTTGTAGTGATTCCAAAATTCGTAAGTAAAGAAAACGTAAATAAGCTAATATTAGTTATTTAGGACATACATAATAAATTTTATTAAAACAAAAATGTTAATTGTAAATTTAAATTTGATAATTGTTGATTGAAAATGAAAAATATTAATAAATATTTATGAATTATAAACTTTTAAATCTAAACCTAAGCATCATATAGAAGAGAAAATTTTGGTTTTCAGTTAACTATTCATGACAAAAAATGAACCCATGCAAATACGTTGTTATTTTGATTAAATAATTGTATGTGCATTGTTATCATTTGCAACAGTAAGTAATATCGACAAATTGTTCAAACACAAATTGCAACAGTAACGACAAACTATACTAATCCCAAATTTATCATACATTGTACAAAATCATGATTTTATTCCAATATCTACTCATATATAATAATATATTAATTTTAATTATCATAAACTTACAAACAAAACTTTCATCTTGTAAACTAATAAATTTTTTACAAATCATCATAAACTTACAGACAAAACTTTCATCTTGTAAACTAATAAATTTTTTACAAATCTTTAATTAGTCGTTACGATTTCGGATTATCAATAATATTTTTCATTTCAACCGTGGTTTCCACGGGTTTAAACCCTAGTATATATATATAATAATGAAACATAACTACGTTTGTAATTTTAATATTTATTTTGTATAATGAGTAGAACACAAATATCGGCGAATATTTGATTTCTCATATCCACCGATGAGGTTGGTAAATGTTGAATGTGGAACTGAATTGCAAAGGCGGTGCCCTCTTTCTTTGTAACACAACACCCTCTCCCCCGATCCCTCTTTGGGTCTTTGCTTTCAAATCCAACAAAATCAATGGATCAAAGTTTCAACGATCGGGTGGATAAAGTATTTGGGTCTATTTCATCTTCTTCGTCGACGCCGTGGTCTCTCACCGACGCCCAGGTTGAAAGGCGAGTGTGGAACCGTCATAAAGCTGACAATAAAGACGATGATGATGATGAAACCCTTGTCTCTTCTTCTTTCGATAATTTGTTTAACGGCCGAAGTAATCGCAGGAAAAGCCTAGACGAAGACGATGATGAAGATGTCGGAGGCGATGATGCCTTTGAGACCGAAAACGATGTAGATGAATGGGACATTCGATCTTCAATCGGATTGGATTCTACTCTTGATAAAGAGGTACACCTGCATTTCATTATATACGATTTTTTCTATTCGCTCAGTAGAGAACACATCTTTTTACCTATGATATCACGTTGCTTAGTTATCCAAAATTAGTATGTTAGAATATTTAGCTTCAGGAGAAATCTGTCAACACCTGTTTGTGGAAATTTAAAATATTTAAGCCTCATTACCATTTTAACGTGTGATGATTGGATGATTCTTTCTTTCTACTTTGTTTACACACCCGACAGTCACTAAACACTTGAAGCAGCTTATTGATACGAACACCTCCTGATGGAATAAGCAACACGTTTTTAGGATTGAAGCATCACATGTTTGTTACATGCATGTTTAAGCAGAAAGACTTGGTCTTTTATGCTTGAGTCAATAAAGGAGCTAGTGCCTCTGTTAGTAGTCCCACGATTTAATATTACTGCATGTAGGGTCCTTATTTTTAGCATAGAGTAACTTCTAGTCATCCTATAAATTGTAATTTTTTTTGTTAGTAAGATATGCAGAAAATTGTTTCACTTCGTCTTTAACAGTTTACTTCTTTTTCTGGAGATTTGCCATCTCTAATAAGGCTGTATCACTTATGTTCTAGTCAACCTGGTCTATGTGAATCGTAATGGAGAAGTATAACAATATCCGCCCTCAAAAAATCACCTTTTCCTCAACGTGAACATTTGAAAAAAAGATTTGTGTTTCCATCCCCTATCAAAGGTAATCGTAATCCCATCCCACCGGAAGTTGAAGCACTTTTGCAATTGATATACAATTTCGGATTTGTTAAGTTGCACTTTCCTGCATGTATTTCACTTGATCCGACCTGGTTGCAACCATCAATGTTTTTTTTTTAACCCACTTTGAGACCTGTGCTGAAATTGGGGAAAACTCCCTTGACCCAACTTGCACATTCCTTTTGACAGTTATTGAATACCTGTTCAAACGCACAGAAGTGCGCATATCCTTCTGTAGGTGCTAAACAAATCCTTTGATCATTTGAAAAAATTTCTCATAATATTTGCCAGTATTTGCTAGACATCTTTTGGACTTTGTTCCCTGACTGACAATATTCCCAGTTCCACCTGGATGCGTTTGCCTTTGCAATGACTTAATATGGACTTGAAGGTTTTTCCATGTAAATGATCACCTTTAAGCATAACTGCTCTTACACCCCCCTCAAAAAAAATAAAAAATAAAATAAAATAATTCATAATTTGCAATTTCCAGTTGTGATGTGTGGTGCCAAAAATCTCAAGCCATTGTATGCCTAATATTACATGCAAATTACCCAAGTCAAGTGGTAAGAATTATTTCAATTCCTTGCATACTTAGCTTAACATTCTGATACACTTCTTGACCCTTCACTTTTAATCCGTTTCGCATAATAATGTCATAACTTTCTGGTTTCACAGCAATTTATTTTATTATTTTAATTTCTTTACCAGTCCCCTTGAAATAAAAAATTGTGTGTTGCTCCACAAATACAATCGATGAGCTCAACAATCTTTTGACCATTAACTTCTCTCATCAACTTCATAGTCTTAGGACTAGTTATAAGCCTACAATCAAATTGAGATGTGTCTCCACTTTATAATTCACTTCAATTGTACCACATTCTTTAAGCAAATCATCTGCTGATACTACACCTTCATGATCACTATTTTCTAGAGTTTGGATCACCAAGTTTCTTTTCCTTGCATTTGTGACCCGGAAAGAATTTCTCATTGCAACTATAACACAATCCTAATGATCGCAACTAATGATCTTTTCTTTTGTAAATTTTGTATTCTTAAGAATTTAGGAGTTTTTGATCCCTTGATTCCACAACATTAATTGATTCCGACCATTACTCAATAATCCTAACAGTTTTGTGTGAACTCAAAATTTAGTTTTTTTTTTCTTCAATTCTACTTGCAATGTCCATAGCATCCAACGGGAGATTAAACTGAGATAATAATCTCAGTTCTACCTAAATTCCTGGATTCAGCCTATTTATGAATTCACTTATAAAAAATTCTTGAGAAATGCCTTGTAAAGATGCTGCTAGGGTTACATACCTACACTGATTTCTTGCTTCAAGGCTAGGAATTGTTTCAAAAAGTGATCCCATTGATGCAGATCTGAATGGCAACCGTTTCATTTCTTCCCATCAAACTATAGGCCTTCTCCTATGTTACCACATGATGGCGTCTCCTTCAAAGCAACTTCCAACTGTTTTTCATTGTTTAGTCGATTTAGAGAAAAATCCATGTATCAGGATCTTTTCCATCAAGCAACAATGATATCTGTTGACTAAGATTTTCAATTGTTTCATTCAACGATCTGATGTCTGTTTGCACAACGTTCAGATTCCCTTTGAGTTCATCCAATCTTGAATCGTCATCTTTTTCTTCCGTTGTAATTTCTTCAATTTCAAAAAAAAAAAAAATCAAATGACACCTCACAAAACCAGGTCGCATTGCTCTGATACCAATTTGTTATACTCTAGGTCTAGGGTTTAATTGCCGAATTATACAAGTGTGATTGATTGGGGCTAAAATCAAAGGAATGCAAATGGTATCTTGACATTTGAGAGGTCAAGGCTCTCCCAAAAGTGAACTACTCACTTTGATGAATAATAGCTCCCAACCAACACCGACCTTGTACTTATATCCGAACTCCACCGCCCTAATTAGGAAAATGACATAAAATCCCCTATTTACTCTCATTTATTACAAATCATTAAGTCATCTGATCCATGTAAATCATAATGTATGGAATGGTCTATTTCAATTGTTTGTTTTGTTTAATAGGATGGAATGCGATTCCTTTCGTTTTGTTGATTTTTATCCCTTAGCCTGTGGTGTTTTTCTTTCTCATTGTGGAATGTAATGAAGAATTGCAATGTAGGCAGCCCATTCTTATTTATGTAATTTTCGACAACACAAAATTTTCTTATAAAGTTGAGGAATTCGTTTTAAGTTACAATTTTATTTCTAAAATTGACTAGAAAACATGTAATCTCATTTCGGATTTTGACAAGTTTTTTATTAGCTAAAAATTAATAACTTTTACTAAATACTCTATACTAGTATAGTGTAGTGTCTTATTCCTAGTTTATATGATTATGTGTTTTGTATGGTTGTAATCTAATGCAGTGAATTTCCATGTGATTATTAATTATAGGAAGAGGAAGATGCATATGATAAGATGGCGGAAGGAAGGGAGAATGGTGATGAGTGTGAGCGTGTATATATGAAGGATGTTACTGATCATGGGCCTTATTTGAATTCACACAATGTTCTCCCAAGCTTGGTCCATGAAAATCATGATGCTGCAAAAACCAGGTTGAAAGAAGAAGATGATGATGATGATGAACCGATGTTAAATGCAGAAGAAGTAGAAGCTTGTGTCCCTGCAGCATCCGGGGAGTGTGAGGGTGGTTATGGTATGAGAATCAAGTCGATACTGAAAAGGAAAAATAATGATGATGCGTTGAAGCCAACAGCAAAACGTGTGAGGTTTGACCCGAGTTGTAACAAGACTGATGGATTAAGAAATGGCATCCAGGTCCAGGGTTTTGCCTCGCCTGGGAATGTTCCAGATTATGTTGTGAATCCTTCAAAGTATACACGTTATGATTTTGATGAGGAGGGGTCTAATCGTGAAGCTTATTTGGAGATCATGGAATCAAAGCATGTTGGAGTGGAGGAATCATTGCCTACTAGTAGTAGTAGTAGTAGTTCGGTAGTCTTTATTCCAAGGAAAAAGAAAAAGAGAGGCGATGATGATGATGATGATGATGATGATGGTATTGGTGCTGGTGAAGCAGCAGCATTTAACCATGTCCGTGTCCGTGAGGAGCAGGCTAAGGCCAAGAGATCATCTACAGCTAAAGGCATTATTGCCATTGCTGCTTTAGAATTAGAGGTACAACAACAGCAAGGTGAAGGTGAAGCAATTAGCCAAGAGATGCAGGAAGAGGAAGAGGAGTCACATGTTTGTAGCAAGAAGCCAGGTCGTAAATATAGGTCAAGAATGGAACAAAAAGATGATGATGATGATAATACTTCTTGATGACTTGATGTTGCTTTGCTTTGCTGTGCCTGACTGCCTGTCATTATTACTATTATTTTTTAAGTCACGTAATTCAACTTGTATTGGTATTTGGTAACTTGTGGTGCCGTGTATACTTTTCTTCCTTTAACAAGACCATACTGAGAACCAAAAAAGGTTAAGAACCGTAAGAACCTCTAACTTTAGATGTTTATAAAGGGTTTAGGGTAACCCTAAACCCTTTATAAACACCCTAATCCTTAAACCCTAAACCCTTTATAAACATCTAAAATTAGAGGTTCTTACGGTTTTTAATATTTTTTGGTTCTCATTTGAACATATATATATATATATATATATATATATATATATATATATATATATATATATATATATATAAGCTTAGGTACCCAAACTCACTATACTATGTCGTTTTGTATCATATAATACATTCTAATTCTCTAATGTTCTTATAATTTAACTTCTAATTTGATTATTTTCAAGATTTTTATAAATTACACATTTATCTTCCTTTTATATAATTTTCATTTTCAAGTATAATATATATAGCCTAGTAGGTGTTTGAAAAAAAGATGTGATGTAAGAGCAATATAATAGAGAAATTTCGAATATCTTGAAAGTAAATCAAGTTAAGGTTGAAGTTTAAGAACATTATAATGAGTATATGAAACAAAATGATGTATTATAGTGTGTTTGGATACCTAAACTTATATATATATATATATATATATATATATATATATATATATATATATATATATATATAGGGTAAAGGGAATATAAGGTTGTAACGTATGTATGCTTGGGTATAGAATCCTTCAAAACTACACCGTTTTGTGATGACGCTGTCGAATCTCGTTCCCCTGGTATACGGTTTTTGTAAAACCACATATTTTATAATTATAGATACCTTATTTGATTCCCCTGTTGTTCAATTTCCATAAAAAACTACTTGCTGTGAATTTGATTACATTGTTTTTTTCTTTCGTTCTTCCCCTACCTGCTAATTTTCTCTTTTTTCTTATACCTTTCGTCAAGACTTGTTGATTATTGTGTTTTATATGACCTGTTATTCGGTGCCCCTACTTTTTGATTTCAATAAAGTAACCACCTGATTCGAATTTGACATTATCTTTTTTCTTCTACCTTTCTCTTTGACCTGCATCTATTTCCAAATTCACGTGCATTGGGGTCGGTTTGGGTATTGATTGATAACGAAAATTAGAGAATATTTGAAGCCTCTTGGTTCTTTTTTGGATTCGAAGATATTCATCAGAAAAGTTGGGAAATTTAAGTCTAATATATTAGCAAACATTTTCACATGGAATTTCCATTATTTGCTTTCAGTATCTTTAGAAAACATGATGATCTACCGAGTGCACTAGAGGTGTTCGATGATATGTCAAAGAGGCAAGTCGTTATATGAGCTTATATTGTTCAACCTTTCATGGGTATGCTTCAACAAGTCTTGGTTAGAGATTAAACATTCATGTGTATATTTACATAACCTCATGTATATCTAAAATGAGACATACTATTTATTCTTTTTCTTCCTCTTCCTTTTTAGTACTAGTTAGTGATTGAATGTATCAATCTGAAGTCCTTGGCATCCTCTACATAAAGAGTGAATAAGCACTGATGAATTGGAGATTATTAAACCAATTAGTAGACGGGCTTATGATAAAAATTTCTTGCAGGTATAACACCGTCTCTATAACGAAAAAACTCACATACACATCAAGATTCTTCGAAAGAGAAAACAGAAGATCAAAAGTTCCATCTAAGTTGTGATTTTAGCAGGACGTCTATTGCATTCCTAGAAATGCTTATAGTGTTTAGCGAATTGGTACATTCAGTCATTCACTATTGTAATTTGTTTTAATACTTCAATAAAACTTGGTTCATTATTTCCATTTTTTTGTCTCTGGCTGTATGTAAGTCTGGAATAGCAAACAAATGACATCATGTTCAAAAACGAAATCGAATTCTGATCTCTCATTGACAATACTATGAGGATATTTGACGTCTTGAAAGTACATTGTTATCTCAATATTTTTTTTTTATAATTGTAGAAGTACATAAGTATTCAACATTAATTCACTATCAATGTTGGTAATTTTGGAACTTAGTCCATCCATTTTATGTTTGATAAGCTATTAGTTCATATGTGTTCAGTTTTTTTGGCATTTAGTCCATCCTAAAGTCAAAGGGCTAGTGGCTGGAATTATAGGATCATATACATCACTACAAAGGTTCATATCCTCATCATCATCTTCGGTTGTATCTGTTTGTAATGGATCATCAACAACTTGAGCTTCTAATATCATGGTGTTTTGCATGTCCTGTACCAGATACACAAGGCATCACCCATAAGTAAAAACTCATATTGTATAAACATTGATAAATTGACAATTATAGAGGGTTAATTCTGTTTGTGTCTTTCTTTCATTAAAAAAAGTGTTATAGATTCATCATATTCAAGCTTTCATTAATTTATTCAAATTTAACAACAAAATAACATAACAGGGGATTGGTATTTTAGTTTTTCTCTTATTTTGGTGTTTGAAATTATTTCTCTTGAACACGAAATTAATATTATGGCCCATATTATTATAATCAATACTTTCTTCCATCTTTGACTCACAAAGCTCTAATTTTAGTATTTGAATTAAATGTTTTTCATTGAGCCGCTAAAGATTTAAAACTTATGGTTTTATGAAGCTTTGACTCATAAAACACTTTCAAGAAGCTTTTGGAATTATTGGCTCTACATGTGCTGTGTATGTATTGCAAAATTCATAGAACGTTATGATAATGATAAAAAACTAATTATTATTATTATTATATGATGATCGCATTTGAGGTCGAATGAACGAAACCTAAACAAAAAGTAAATATATGTATTTCTAAATATCATACTAACGAACAATTGGGAAACAAGAGTTTTTACCTTAAATCAATTTGATTTTACACAGAGAACTATTTGCCGATTCGACTTGGAGAATTGGTATTGCTGACGATGGGAGTTACGATTACAAGTGGGTTTAGGGTTTAGGATGAGCAATCAATAGAGAAGATTGTTAGCAAAGTTAGAGAAGGAAACAAAGGATATGCATGGAAAAAGCCCGTATAAGCTGGGAACGTGATTTGGTGGGTTTTTCCATAAAACAGTGTAGTTTTGAAGGGTTCTATACCTAAGCATACATACATCACAGCCTTATATTCCCTTTTCCCATATATATATATATATATATATATATATATATATATATATATATATATCAGAAATTTCTGGAAACTGAATCATTTTCTTTTCTTCCTTTAAGAACAACAACAACGGGTGTCTTATATTATTTATGATACATAAGCAAATGTTGATGGAAACCAAAGGAATCAGTTATTCGTCGTTTTATTATGGGTGTATTATATATCATCATTGATGCAAAAGCAAAACCTATACTGCTGCTATAAGCAATGGAAAGAAAGAAGAGAAATATTTGAGCGAGTGATTTTATCTGGATACGTGCCACAATACTTAATCCCCCAGGGCAAGGGCAGGCAGACTGTAGAAAAAAAAAGGTTTGATTTTGATATGCACAGAAATAGGATAGGAGTGGGTGTGGGTGTGGGTGTGACTATAACTTATCTGCAATTCTGACCATGGCATCGGCGAGCTTATTAAGAACAGCAAATAGGGTATTTGCATGATCTTTTCGTTGGTCCCTGTCTAACTGGGAGTTGGTGTTTTGGATTTCTAGTTGGGAGCTAAGCAATCTGCCATTTCTTTCCATGGCTTCAATCAGTTGCTTCTGTAAAGACATCTCCTCCTCTTCATCTTCATCTTCATCTGCATCTATGGCTGGACGCTTCCTCTTCCGACTACTTCCTTGATGAGCAGTTCCATCAGCAGCTTCATCAGGATTTATTGGGGAACTTTTTTTATCTTGCATCAAAAAAGCAATGCATTATGCATGTTAATCCCAGGTGATTGGTTGTGTAATGCGTATGCCAATTGGCTCAAATACCTGCTGCTGCTGTTGGGACTGGATGATGATGATCATGCTCCGGAACCTCTTGTGAGAAAGGCTCATACTGTGTCGCTGCAAATTAACAATTCAGACATACACATAATCAGTCACTTCACACACACACACACACACTTATCAAACAAAAATATCTTAGAAACAGGGCGGGATCACCTGAAATTGGGGTAGGAGCTTTCTCCGGACTACCTATGACCTCATCAGAAAACAATCCATCATCTACCGCTGCCGCCGTCCTCCCACTATCAAACAAAACCTCGTTCTCTGTCTCAGCAGCCGAAGGCGCTAGGGAAAGAACCAACGACTTGTCTCCCTCCGCCTCCGCTTCCGCTGAAGAGGGTCCTCCACCATCCAGTATATCATAGACTTCTCTATCGAAAAATCCAGGCAACTTCCTCTCTCTCCTCAAATCGTTTCTCATGAGCCAAAAAGATTCTGCTTCGTCTTTGATCTGGGACTCCCATTCCTTGATTTTCTTGAAATCTCCGGCGAGATTGCTCCATCTTTTCCGGCACTGAACGGGTCCCCGATTAACCCCGTGACGCTTACAGTAAGAAGAGACGGAGGACCACTTGGGCTCGACCTGAGCGGAGCCGAAAGCGAGAACGGCGCTCCTGCCCCTGCGAACCCGGTTCTCTGCGACTCTCTTGCCTTGGATAAGCACAAGAAGTTCTTGCCTGGTCCAGCGAGGCAGCCTTGGAGCTTTGTTGAGGTCTTCGCCGCCGTTGCCGGTGCCGGTGTCAAGAACGACGGGAGCGAGAGTCAATCGCTCAAGCGCCATGAAATGAAGCAGTGCACGTGACTTAACGGGAAAGACGGTTACCGGGTAACGGCGTTTTGGTAATAAATGAGTAAATGGTTATGGTAGGAGGGGTCCGTCCGTTTGGTGTTTGGAGAAGGGAAGGGTCCTTAATCCCATTCCTATATCTATCGCATCTTTATTTTTAATAATAATAATAATAATAATTTGGGTTTATTTTATTTTATCTTCAACAAACAACAAAAGCAATCGTTGTTATGTTATGTTAGGTTAGGTGGGGTGAGAAAGAAAGAAAGAACGAACGGGAGAAAGGAAGGAAGAGGTGGTATAATTAAGGATTGATCTTGTGTTCGAATTGAATGAAGAGAGAGGTTAGTGGAATCCTGCTGCTAATGACTTTTCTTTCTTTCTCTAATCTCTACCCACCCGGACCCCCATCACCTAAAGATTATCTTCTCTCTCTCTTTTTTTTTTTTACAAAATTAATACGTTGTTTTCAATTTAAATTGTTTTATTATATAAATCACAAAGAAAAAAAAAGTGTGGGTAGCCTTATCTCCAAATGGGCAGGCACCCTTCTCTCCACTTCCATTGTTGGATGTCCCCACCCATCCTGGCCCACATCCATCTTTGTATTGTATATAATTTAAGGTCGCTATCTTTAACATTAATAACAGGCTAACGCGTTTATAGCAAAGCATAATTCCAATGGTATTTGCTTTAACAAAACCACAATATTTTGTTTATGGTAGGACATTATGATGGACCACAATCACAAGCCATATACATGTATTCAGAAATAAAGCATCTTCTTTTTTACCGCCTTATTGTTAATGATCTTTGTTTGTATGGTCTCGTGTGTTATCCAACTAACATCAACATTAATTAATCCCCTCAAACTTTTGTTATTATTATGATTAAACACACCACTACCGATTACAGGGGATGAAGTAAGAAATACGTATGAATGATGTATCTAGAATAGGACCGGACCGGACAGCCCATATATATATATATATATATATATATATATATATATATATATATATATATATATATATATATATATATATATATATATATATATATATATATATATATATATATATATATATATATATATATATAAAGGTTCAAATGAGAACCACTAAAGGTTAAGAACCTACGAACCACTCATATTACATATGTTAGATCTGATACCATTTCTTCATTATTCTCCCGAGACAAAATAAATATCCTCTCACCTCCTTCAACCATCTCCGATGAACACCACCACATCCACCATTGTCGACGGCCGCCTCACCACTGTTACCGCCGACGACGACACCTCCATGTCGCAGCCTCCGACCATCGGCGATAACACTTAAATACGTCATTGAAGTTTCAGATCTGGAACCCTCCTCTTTGCCGTTGTTGTGGTGAACCGCCACAGTTGTCGTCGTGTCCTCCTTCAATGACATATCTGCTCCGACGAGCCACCACTTTTTCTTCAGATCTACTCTAGACAGCCGCCAAAACCACCAGATTTTCACTAAAATACGGTAGATCTCGAATGTATCAGATATGGATCACGTCCTCATCTCGCCAACGAAATTAGATCTAAGATTTCCGTCAGATCTCTTCCCCTTCTTCTCCTCCGGCGACTTCTTTCATCGTTGCCAGATCTTTTCCGACTACTGTTTACGCGTCCTGGTGAGTTCAACACGACTATGTGTGCTTTTTGGTCACGAGTTCCAGCAGAGATATGTTCTGGCAATCATTTCATGTGGTTTTCAAGCATTATCGTTAAAAACAATAGGTTAGATTTACAAGAAGTGATTTTCCGGTAATGTTATATTAAGCTGTGAATTTTGTGTATTAAACCGTGAATTTGTTATATTAAGCTGTAAATTTTGGGTATTAAACGGTGAATTAACTGTATTATACTTGTAAATGAGCTATGGATATATTGTATTAAATTGCAATTTTTTATATTTTAAGCTATATTAAATTCACAAATTAATACATAGACATGCTTCCATATATGAACGTATAAATGTAAACTTTAATTTGATAATATAGATGTGAATACATAGTTTTGTGTATTAATCTGTGAATTTTATGTATTAAACTTATGATTGATTGTATTAAGAGTTTTAAGTTGATAATATAATTAGGAATTTTATACTTTTTGTTTATTAAGTTGTGAATTTATTGTAATAATTTGTAAATTTTATGTATTAAGCTATGATTTTTGTGTTTTCAACTGTGAATTAACTACATTAAGTTGTGAATTTTTTGTTTAAACTGTGAATTGACTATATTAAGCTCCTAATTTTGTGTATTAAACTGTGATTTTTGTGTATAAGACTTTAAATTGACTGCATTAAGCTGTGAATTTTCTGTTTAAACTGTGAATTAATTATATTAAGTTGTGAATTGTATGATTAAACAGTAATTGATTATATTAACCTGTGAATTGATATCTGAAAGTGTAAATGTAAGTTTTAAGTTAAGAATATGACATTGCAGTGTATCAAATTGTTAATTTAATATATTAAGCTGTGAATTTTATATATTAAACGGTAATTGGTTATATTAACTTGTGAACTGATTGCAACTTTAAGTGATTTTTTTTTTATAAATTTTGTGTTAAAATATAAATGATTTATGAATGAACTTCTGTATTAATGTTAGAATATGTTTATTTTTTGTGTTGTATAAGCACGTAAGAATGCATTAGTTTTTTAATTGTTTTGTATTAAATTCAATATGAGTGAATTAATAGGTTTATTAAATTATGAATGTAGTATTTACCCTGTAACACCCAAAATCAGGAAGGCCAAGAAATGAAAGAAAACCCTAAGTCAAAGGGTCAACTCGTCGAGTCCAGGGAGGAACTCGACGAGTTGGAGTGGGAACCGGGGGATCGATTTAGTAACCGACTCGGCGAGTCGGCTAAGGGGACTCGGCGAGTCTGGTCTGAACAAGGAAAACCCTAATCCCGGGAGTTGTATCCTATATAAAGGGTGTTATGTCCCTTCCTCAGCCTCCATATCATCCTAGAGAGCCTGTAAACCCTAGATTCTGTGTGAGCTTCCATCATTTGAGAGAAATAGCTTTGCAGGAGGGAAACTTTGAAAGGAACTTGAAGATCAAGAAGGTTGCTTCCAAGGAGAGGTGTAGATCCGAGATCTACTTCAGTTAGTGTTCATCTTGGAGGTAATAAGCTGCTATCTTCCCTCCTTTGCATCTAGATCTATTTTTGTTATGAGATTTGGGGGTTTTATGGTTGTTTGAGACCTAATTCGGGTTTGGGGCTAAAATATGTGGTTGCCACTTCAGATGGGATTGATATGATGACGATCATGCCCTTAATGATTTGATTTTGATACAACGTTCCACTTTTAGTTGTTAGTTTCTCGGGAAACTATGAGTTCTCAACCGATCTCCACCCTATATATATATATATATATATATATATATATATATATATATATATATATATATATATATATATATAGGGAGTGGTTCAAATGAGAACCACAAAAAGATTAAGAACCCTAAGAACCCACATTTAATAAGTAATATGTATTGTGAATATTACTAAATATGTTAAAATCTTAATTTTTGTCTGTTTGTTAAGAAAATGGCAAAATCATATTTTTTTAGTCTAATATTGTCATTCATACCATCATTCTATATTTTTAACCCAAAATTTATGTAAAAGACAAATTTATACAGTCCATTTACAGTATAATAGACAAAATTCACAACTAAATACTATTTATTTTACACGAATTCAAAAATTTAATGAAGTCAAACCCAAACTCTACCACCACCACCATTAGCACACGCTGCCACCGACCACCTCTAGTGTTGGGATGGTCCAATATGTCGTAAAGCATCAGATATTGAGTAGTTAGTGAAGCCCTTTTGTCCTAAAACCTAGCCCTAGTGTGTTTTAAGCCTAGATCTCTTTAGTTATATGTAAAGTTTGCAACTTTATGTAAGGATTGAGCTTTGGAAGTATGGATCTATGATCTGGAGCCCCTGCATGGCTCGAAAAGCCACTGAATGGATTAAGAACTGGAGCGACTCGGCGAGTCACATGGGTGGACTCGGTGAGTTGGATGAAGTTGGGCAGGAGCTCGGCGAGTTGGAAGAACAACTCGGCGAGTCTGTTGAAGATTGCCTTGGACTCGGCGAGTCAAGTCGCGAAACCCCGAACCCTTCGAGTTGAGACTCGAATCAGTGAGTCGAGTGGAGACTCAGTGAGTTGGACAGGACAGGACTCGGAAATCGGTGGACTCGACGAGTCATGGAAGGACTCGGCGAGTTGAGTCGCGAATGGAAGGACTCTGAGCATATGAACTCGGCGAGTCAGTGGATTGACTCGGCGAGTAGGGTTGACCTGGAAGGTTGACCTTGACCAGGACTTTGACTTTGACCATAGTTGACTTAGTTGACTTTCGGGGGACAGTTAGACTAAGTTTTTCTTTGATATTGGTAGCTCGGGGAGCTAGTGGAGCAGGAGTTCAGAGAGTTGTCCAGTAGCAGCTAGAGGGGTTATCAGCAAGTTCAACAAGTGCAGGTGAGTTTCCCTTTGTGCGAATGGGTCTAAGGCCACAATGTCGGTCCATGTAGTTATGAGTATAAGACCCGGGGGTTAGCCCTAGACACAATATGCTAGAATGATATTCAGGACGAGGTCCAATGATAGCGGGCGGGTGCCCAAGGAATGGTTTATATGATAGTTTATACTTGTTGTCTGTGTGATACATGTATGTGCCTGGTAGGGAGGTGAGTGTGGGCGAGGTCCCGTATCTCACCAATAGCAGAGTGCGGATGGTGTTCCACATCTCATTAGCAGCAGATCAGGGGCAAGGCCCAAGTTAGGGAAAGAGTGAGTGTGGTCTGGGCTCGTATCTCACTATCAGTCGGAGCGTGGACGGGGTTCCATGACTCATCAGTAGCAGGACAAGGGCGAGGCCCAGGATAGGCGAGGCCTTAGGACAGGATCCATTAGTATATGTTTAGCTTATGTGTTGCGATATGTTTATGTGCTATTATATGTTAGAGGGCGAGGCCTAAGTAAAATAGATATGTGTCCGAGCGGGGGCTCGAAGCCAAGCGGGGCCTGGAGCGACGGGGCCGTTGTAGTGGGCGAGGCCCAGAATAGCGGGCGTGACCCAGTATGTGCAGTATGTGGTTATGCATGGTGTGTGGTAGGTTGGGGAACTCACTAAGCTTCATGCTTACGGTTTTCAGTTTTGGTTTCAGGTACTTCCGGTAGCGGAGGGAAGAGCTCGGGGTGATCGCATGGCACACACCATAGATTAGTCAGCCTGGGAATGTTTTACTCTGATAAGGAACATATGTTTTGGAAATTAATACTTTGATTATGTTTTGGATTGATGATTATGCTTTAAGTAATGTTTTATTAAAAGAAATTTTAAGTCTTAAATTTTGGGATGTTACACGTTGGTATCAGAGCCTTGGTTTGAGGGATTCGGACATACTCTCGAGTGTGTCTGAACTCAAACTAAGGAATTGGTATGGAAGTTTTTAAAATGAAAAGATAGTTTTGTAAAAGAGTGTTGAGAAAGAAAACAGTTTTAGAAAAACAAAAAGAATTCAGAAAGAAAAGAATTTTGATAAGAAAAAGGGTGTGCTACATGCAATCAGCCGAACTCAAGTAAGTACCCCAAAATACCCATACAAGTTTATGTTATGATTATCAGTTGGTAGAACAGCATGCTAGACTAGGACTAAGGATCTAGGGAGGATGCCTTATGTGCCTGTTATATGTGCTTTTGAGCTGCATGATAGTGTTGGTTAGACAGTAATATGATAGCCTGTTTAGGTTATGCCTGAGTTTATGTTGCATGCTAGTACAGATTCTTGATATGATATTATGATTGCTTGAGTATGTTATGGTTAGATTTTCCCTTGTCTGAATGCTGCTTGCTTTGTGCATTGTGGGATTTTGAGTGATAGGAGTTAGCCATTAGGTGAATACGTCACGTCACATGTGATCAGGGTTGAATAATCTTAGAGTGCTAGATTTGGCCCAGTTGCGTAGCTCTTGTCTGAGTCCAACCGTTGTAGGGACGAGTCTTTTACTCGAAGGATTATCTGAGCCTCATCACATGTGATGGTATTCATGTGATGGCTAATTGGCATCACAAGGAGGCCTTCAGCGGCTGAGGATGGGTTTGGTTAGAGTCAGAGGTTTCGCTAGGGTAAGCCTAGGTGTAACATCCGGATTCCCAGGTATATTATTTTATTTTATTATTTCAGAGTTTATGGAGGAACTTGGCGAGTTGGAGCCAAGACTCGTCGAGTAGAGTCGCGGATGTTCATCCGGGTTCACGTCCATACTCAGCAAGTCCACGCTGTTTAATGAAACCCTAATCCCCCGGGTTTGGAGCCTATTTAAGGGCACTTATAGCCTCCCATTGCGGCTACCAGTCCCTTGAGAGAACCCTAAGTGAGCCAAATCGTTGTGAGGAAGAAGAAGTCACTTTTGATCCTTGTACCTTTGGTTTAGCAAGAAAGAGGTGACCAAGAGCAAAGAGGATGTGCGATTCTAGCAGTTCCAGAGTTCAGAGACTTCATTTTGAGGTAATAATTCGAACCTCCTTCAGTTTTGATGTTGATCATTAGAGTTAGGGTTTTCTAAACCCTTTGGAGAGTGATTAGGTGGAGCAAATGGTCCCTCTTTGAGTTTGTGCCTTGGATCTGGACTCAAAGAGGTCCAGAGACCTTAACCCTTGGAGCTTTATGGATCAGTTTGGGGTTATTGGACTTAGGTTGCCATTTTTGGGACTAAATCTCCTTTTGATGCCTTGTTGTTGTTATACAAGCATCAAGTTTCGGACTTTACGTGACATTCATGCTTGGGGAGGCCAGTTCTATGGTTTAGGGAAACAGATCTGGCCTCAGGAGGTCAGTAGAGTTTGTGCATGGCGTGAACTCGCCGAGTTGTTCTTGAGACTCGGCGAGTAGGGTTAGGGTTTCACGTAAATTTCTCAGTGAGTAGACTTGCCGAGTTGGGGGATGACTCAGTGAGTTAGAAGGGGGTTAGAGGATTGGAGTTCAAGGCGGTACTCACCGAGTTGTTCTTGAGACTCGGCAAGTTGAGTCGGGGTGGCCCCGCGATTCATGCCTGGTATGACTTGTCGAGCATAGGGAGGGACTCGGCGTGCCAAGGGGGACAAAGTGTTAGAGAACATGTGTGAACTCGCCGAGTCACCAGAGTGCACTTGGCGAGTAGAGTCAAAGTGTGACCATTGACTTTTGTTGATTTTTAGGGTTTGGTCAACAATGGAGTACTTGTGTCAAGAGGGGGTAAAATAGTCTTTTACCCTTCTGAGGGTGCCAATGGCAGGTTGAGTCTAGTCTCGAGAGTTATATTTATAAGAGTATTTACTTTATGTGAATAGGCATAGGCTAGGCAATATTTCTACCGAGTCAAAGATTTACCGAGACGCCTGAGGTGAGTCTTCTCACTATACTTTACCTAGTGTGGTAACAGAGTTGTGTGACAGAGTATTCTAGAGCCATATTCCAGTGTGTTTGTATGATACTACGTGTTGTGATTCATTGCGATATGTCATTGCATGATTCAGAGTTTACAGAGTTAGGACCAGTGGGTCCACAGAGTTATGGGACCAAGAAGGTCCCACAGAGATACTCGACCAGAGGGTCAACAGAGTTACAGCCTTGAGTGGCTGATATGTGTTTATGTGGTATTTTGGGGAAACTCACTAAGCTTATGCTTACAGTGTTACGTGTTTCAGGTACCAGTGATGACCGCGGGAAGGCGCCGGCTTGATTCGTACACACACATGGGATTTTATGTATTTCGATCTTGGGAGATGTTTTGTGAAACAAGGACATGATACTATGACATTTATGAATGAATGAGTTTGTAAAAATGTGTTTGAAAATGCGAAAAATTGTTTTAAATTTTTACGTTGTTACACTAAGATGAGATAGGGCAGGGAGCAGTAGTAGTAGAAAAGGGACCTGGTGGAGTCGAAGCAGTTCTTGAGGAAAGTACGGATAGATGTGGAAGGTAGTATGGGCCTATACTACTGAAAGCAGAGGATCCGTACTCGATTCAAGAAAGGCCGAGATGAGACCGGGAAACTAGTAGTGTGTGCGTATGATCCCTCAGCAGTGATGAGTATTCTGATAGTTATAGTGATATGTTTTCAGCATGGTGAATTTGCGAGAGAGGTCAGTGGGAGGATCAGGCGCTGGAGAGGGATCATGCTCGGGTTCAGGGGCCGAGCAGCTCGAGGAGCGGATGAGGGAGTTGATATCAGTGGAGGTTATGCGCAATATTCTAGATTAGACTCCTGTGATCTTTGGCACGGCCAATGAGGGTATATTGGAGATTTTGGATGAGAGGTTGGGAGCCTTCCGTGCAGAGATGATGGATTTGATGGGGGCTCGTACCTTGACATTCCGAGAGTTTAGAGCTTGCGGAGCGCCAGATTATCATGGGGCTAAGGACCCCATTGCTAGCAGCAGGTGGTTGGCCGATGTCGCCAATGCATTTCGTACGAGCCGGTGTCCCGAGGGGGACAAAGTCAGACTCGCCTCCTGTCTTCTGAAGGACAGAGCAAGGGATTGGTGGGAGGAGATTGGTCATGCTTTGGGGGATGATGTCGCGTTGGACACGATGACATGGAGCGATTTCTCGGCCAGGTTCAGGGCGGAGTTTTCTTCGATTATTGAGGTGCAGCAGTTGGCACGGGAGTTTCAGGATTTGACGCAGACCACTGAGACCGTGGCGGAGATCACCACCAAGTTCAGGGAGAGCACTCTTCTTGTACCGCAGTATGTCACGGATGAGGAGATGAAGAAGGACCGATACCATGAGATGTTGAGGGATGACATCAGGCAGTTTGTGAGCCGGTCCAGCTGCAAAACGTTGGAGGATATGATCGCACGAGCTAGAGAGAGAGAGAAATTGATTTGGAGCAGATCCGGAAGAGAAAGCCGGCGGAGGTTCAGGCAGCCACAGGCTCGTGCAAGATGCCCAAGGGATCGGATTCGAGATCGAGGGATTATCAGGACCGCAGCCGGTACGGGAAGTGTGGCAGGGCGCACGGGGGCGCGTGCAAGAGTGGTAGCGGTGTTGAGTCTGGCTGCTTCAAGTGCGGTCGGACTGGTCATTTTAGCAGGGATTGTACCATTACCACCACACAGGGATCAGACTTGATATGTTTTCACTGCAGTCAGCGGGGCCACAAGAAGGCCCAGTGCCCCAGTTTGTTTTCGGCAGGACGGGTGATGGCACCTGCCCCTGCAACTTTGAGGATCACAGACGACCGTCAGGTCTATGCAGAGGCGCCTGTGGTAGGAGGCAGGGCTTTTCAGATGACTACCTTGGAGATGCGAGCAGCATCGAACGTTGCAGGTATGCGACTCCCGTTTTCAATTCTTTTATTTGTGCATGATTATATTGTTATGGTTTTGCATCATTATCGGTATGAGTATTTTATTTTTGTGCGACTTGATTGTGATCGAGTTATATGCCATCTGCATACCTTGGATATTTGAATGGTAGTTAAGGGATGTGCCCTATCGGAGAAGGTCGCTTAGGATGCAGTAACCGTAGCATGCCTGGGAGGGACTTGGTATGTCTCGCTAGTTCGGAGTTGTATAGTTTTAGAAATGGACTGGTTAGATCCCTAGCTATGGTAAGCTTGGGGTTCCTAAGCAGATTGATTATGGAATGGTAGCAAGGGAAGTATAAGTAGGCTTACAATTAGCAATGTGATGAATAAAAGCACATCTGCAGCCTCAGAAACCAAGTTGTTGGTTCACTTCATATAGATTCTTGATCCTTGAATAAATTTGGTCCTCTGTCATGCCAGTATCCTCATTAAGTTCATTCACAATTTGCTGCAGATCACCTTCTAGTAGAAATTCATGGACTGGAGCATCCAAAAAGCGGATTGTCACTGGAAGTCCTGAAACATTTTATATAATCCAAGTATAAAACAAGGGACTTTGTAAATAGTTTTTGAGCTGCCTTAATAAAAGCGACGTATCTATTAGGACCGACGACGACGACAACTACATCGTTCTCATCAGATCCTAACATGAATCCTCTTGTTAAATTAGATGAAATATAGAAGGATGGAAAACGATGTTTGTGATTTAGATCTTAGGAACCGAGCAAAATCTAGAAAATTCCATCAATTTCATATCGGTGTAATATTGAATACTATGAACAAATAGTGAGAAATGAAACCTGGTGATTGTAGACGAGTAAATCAACAAAGCCACTTTGATTGATGTTCTTTTCAGGTCTACAATAATGGCCAAGGAAGGTGATACATTGACGATGTGTTAGGTCATATCGACAGCAACAAGATCAAATACTCAACACGACGGTGAGAATATTTCATGAAGAGCGCATAGGATCTTTGATGATCGGCGATATAGAAGCTTTGATCATTGTAGGATTTCAAATGAAGAGCGTGAACGATGATGTGACACAATCCGTAGTCAAGGCGACGACAGGAGGAAGGAAGGAAACGATAGTGAATATTTCATGAATCACGATCTTGAAGGCCATTGTAGGCGGAAGTCATCGACAGAGTATAGTGGTCGTTAGAGGGAAAATCATGAGAGAGAAAGAGAGGGGAGAGAGGGAGAGAGAACGAGATCTGTGATTTTAGGATATTATTAAACTAGATTATGACCCGCGTTAAACGCGGGGAACACATAAATAAAATACAAATTTATATAGATATTACAAAATAATTATAAAAAAACAGGATTATTGGTATTATTGAAATGTGTAGAAATTACACTAAAATAGGTAAATATATATAACGTTGAAGGACCTCTTTATAGACAATATTTTTTGTTTTATTAGTTCAATGACCTTGCTTGTCGCATATAAGTATCTTCAAACATTTTTTACTTGTGACACGGAAAACAACTATATACAGCCAACCATGCGTGAAAATGGGTCTAAGCAAGTATAATCCAACATCAATGTACTTTCAAAATATATTGTTATTTTATAACTACATTGCGAAATATAACTGTTTATTTCAAAAAATAGCAATTTATTTATGTTCCTTCAAAATGAACCACATAAAACCCCCCACAAAGAAACTATAACCAATAAATCTGCAACGAAGCTAATCATCCCCTTCCACTTCATCTCTAATATCAGGTCTTTTTTCTTTAATTTGAGTTGTTGTCACTATCATCGACAATGTTAAGATTCAATGATGACTTCTTTTTTATCTTACGGATAACTATGACATAAATCATTTATCTGGTCCGTCATTTATGTTTATATCTTCGTTTTTTTTGTTGATTTTGATATGCCTTCTTCGGTTTACCACCATCTTTTTTTTATGAAATAACATTTTTTGTGAAATTCGTTCTACGGTTTTTAGTATGTTTAGGTACGCTGATTTTTTTGAAGTAAAGAAAGTAGGGTTTTTGTTCGATGTTGGTTCCTTGGTTTGGTTCTTATTTTTTATGATTTCTCATAATCCATTGCGTTTTATTTTCCATCTTTATCTACAATCTTTAAGTATAGAACATTTTATTCATATATTCATTCACTACAGAGTTTAATAAAGGAAAAAATAAACACCCCTTTAGTTTTATTTACTTTGCAGATCATTGAGCCTCCATGCAAAGCTTACAACATAATGAAAAAAACAAAAAACCCTTATGAGGTAAATGCCAATTACGATTCTACTCATTTTCCTCTTGTAACGATTGTCTCACTTCAATACTTCAAAACATTTGTTTTTGTGTTTAAACATATTATTGATAGCATGAAAGATCCAAACATTGTTGCATTTTGGTTAATCACAATGCCTCAAATTATGGGAGGATTTAAATATGATGATGAGGTTAAACATAAAATATGATGGTGATACAAGGTTCGTCTTCTTCTTATTTATTTATTTACTTATTTTTTAATTCAACTTTATTACAAAATTATATAGCTTTTTTTATTGATATTAGAGTTTCTTATTTAGAAAAATATGCGATATGATCAGCTTCTTGATGCTATAGCAATGAGAAAACTTGGATGAGTAGGAAGTAAGATAAATTTATAATTTGTTAACTTTAATGAGTAATTAATTAATTACAATTTTGTTATTAAATTTGAAATACAATAGGGATTATATCAATTGATCCTGAATGTGCAAGAAATGATCCAGTAGTAACAAAGAACATTCGTTACTATTAAGCAAGTAGCAAATTAGAGGCAAAAGTGATGGAGCTCTATCCACCACCATGACCTCAAAATTGTGTGTGTGTGTGTGGGGGGGGGGGGGGGTCACTATAAACAAAAGTTTTTTCATTTATTTTTAGTAATTTACATATTTGGTCCCTTTGTTTAGTTGTCGGTTTTGGTCCCTAAAAGAATCAGGTTGTAGTTTTTGGACCTTGTTTCACTATATCATAAAACTTTTATGATTGCCTAAGTTAACAGCCTAACTGTTAGTTTTTTTTAAATGACCATTTTGCCTTAGAACCAAAACTAAAAACCATATAGCATAACAACAAAATTTATATTTTTCTTTTTTTTCTTTTTTTACTTAATTTTAGAGTAAATTACATTTTTGGTCCTTGAGTATACCTGATTTTTTTTTCAGAAGCATCTAAGGGGTGTTTTTGGTGTTTCAGGGTCAAATGCTGACTCTAGTTGACTACACACTTCTATTATACCGTGCATTCTTACCTGCCCATGTATGGTACCGATTCTTTTTGAACAAAGAATACGGGAACCTATTTTCATCATTCACAAGATGCTTATATTTAACTTTAAAGCTCACATCAATTGTTGAGAAGGTATATTTGCTTTCATGTCTTTTGTACAACCCGTCTGTTATATTATGTCATGTCATCTCTTGTCTTGTCTATTGATTTTTTACAAAGGTATACACACACATGTAACATCATAATTTCATTATATATAACATCCAATTTTAACATTGAGTTTACTGTTTTCGAAAATAGGATCATAGTTACCGAATAAAAAGATGAAACCAACAACCAAACACAACATCAAAAAAAAAAAAAAAAAAAAAAATCAAAAACAACATTATACATCCAAATTATAAGTATTCAACAAACAAACATACGAATGAGTAAAAACATATAAATTCGAAAACAATATCAAACTTATAGATTAAAAGGATTTAACGAAGAAGTACATACATTTATTCGACTGATCCGACTGATGGGAAGGTTGAAGTTTTTTTGCATTTGTTTTCTGCAGAGGAATTATGACATAATGTTTGTATAAATCGATTATTAAAAAGGTTTGAAATATATATACAAGTCAATATGATGAAAATTAGTTGGGAATCAATTGAAATCTCGTTTAAACTTAAAATAGAAGATATTGTGCTTCAAAGTGTATAGGTTCATAATAATATGCGAAACTTTTGAAATTTGAAATTAATAGGTTCCGAGATTTCAACATATAATATATTTGGAAAGTAATTTTGAATGGAAATAGAGCCTAAATTTAAGGTTTACATTAATAAGAAACCAATTTTGTAGTTGTAAGTTTGGAAAGAATTCAAATATCATTTTCATTCAATTCTTACATTTAATTTCCTAATATAACGGATTGACTTCTTGTTTGATCAAGGTGACGTAAGCAAATTGATCTAAGGGTGTAAAACCTATAAAGAAAACACAATCAACGGCTCAGATTATTTTAGATGATGTCATAAGGTTTCTCTTTTAATAATATTTAGAGACTAAATTTGTGTTTCCTATAATACCCTTGCCTTTTTAATTTAAGATACCCCCGCCCCTATAAGATTCTATTTATTTACAAAAATGTCACAAGTGATCTTGATCTTCCGTTTTTTTGATCTGACGTTCCACTTTTAGTTCTCGGGAAACTATGAGTTCTCAAATGATCCTTCCTATATATATAAGTTATTGTGGGAACAAAAAGATTTGTGACACTACGAACTTATAATCAATTCATCATTTTTCAACACTAAAAACACTAATTTTCTCAAAATTGTGCATCTAAATCATATCTAGACTCAAAAAAAAGATTTGACGATTTTTTTTTATTTTTTTTTTTTAAATTTACATACATGCACAATCAGCAGTTGTACGGACTGCTGATGAACACAATCAGCAGTCATAGCAATCAGCAATTCATATAGCTGTTGATTGTGCTCATCAACAATCATACAAAAAAAAACCAAAAAAATAAAAATAAAATAAATCGTCAAATCTTTTTTTAGTCTAAATATGATTTAGACACACCATTTGGATAAGATCGATGTTTTTGATGTTGAAAAGTGATGAGCTGATTATGAGTTTACAAGTTTTTACAAATCTTTTGGTTCTCAAAAAAACCTACATATATATTGTATAATTACAGATCCGAGTTAAACCACATGTAATGTATTGTATATTTAAATAATTATATTTGATTTGGGGGACGGAACTGGACATGATCAAGCATATATTCTTTTTATATAAATATAAATTTTAAAAAATAAATCATACCCTAAGAGTTTACAAAAGTGATAATTTCGACTTCAGAGGGGAAAAAGTTATTAGCTGTTAAGATGATAACATATCCAATAGACACAAGGAAGAAGGTCTTTCATGAATAAT
Organism: Lactuca sativa; assembly: GCF_002870075.4. Lineage (NCBI taxonomy): Eukaryota > Viridiplantae > Streptophyta > Magnoliopsida > Asterales > Asteraceae > Lactuca > Lactuca sativa. The sequence continues at coordinate 512,297 of NC_056626.2, read as the reverse complement.
TAATACAATCGATTGGTAAAGAAAAGGGAGAGAGTAATTAATACAATCGATTGCGACAATCTGATGTCCCGCAATGGCATGGCAGCGTCCTTACAGTGCCATTGTTGTCTACAACACTGTCAAGGGCATAGCCATAGTCATACGTAAGTTCCTGATTCAAACAAACAATCTCATCAGTATAATATAACATAATATAAAATAAAAAGCTTACTTAATAATAATCAAGAAAACGTACCTGCATGGGGGGTATATTGTCAGAAGCAAAGAGAAGTATCCGGGCAAGTCTAAGATGATGGTGTTCACTTAGAACACATTGAACAAAAAGGTTTGGGTCGCAGCTGTGGTTGATGAACCTGGCAACATTTCCAACACGCCCTGCATCTATGCAGAACTCAGCCTCACCCTCATTCATGCTCTTTTCATCCAATTGACTACTTACAGATTCAGATACATCTCCCAACCTCCTCTGAAATTTATACCAAATATCTCCATCTCAGAATGCATGTTACATTATATATATCTTATGTGTGTGTATATATATATATATATATATATATATATATATATATATATATATATATATATATATATATATATATATATTTACCTCTCTTCCTCCAATCCCTTTGATTGTTTGGCAGCAATCGATTTCAAATATGTAATCATTTTCAGCAACATTATCCAGCTCGTTTGTCCTCCTCAGCTCTCCAATATATTCACACACTGGGGCACCACAAGGGATAAAATCTTTGCTCCTCACAGCCCATCCTCTATTGGAGGTACGGAACACCTGTTTCCATAACCATTAATCAATCAATCACCTAACTAACTAGTAATGCATAATACTATAATACTCAAGTGTAAAAAAAAAAAAAAAAAAAAACCTCAAGTTGATATTTTATCCCTCGCTGGGATATGCGGTTGATGCAACCGGGTCCACATCCACAGTTTGGCCCACATTCAAACACAACATCCTTGGCTTCAATCAATCTACAAGTATGTTAAATAAACTCTCAAATATATATATATATATATATATATATATATATATATATATATATATATATATATATATATATATATATATATATATGCATTGTGTTGAATACCAAAGCAAAGCAATACCTGCCCCCAGAGCTTCGTACATATGGAAAATCAAAGCCGTTAAGTTTAGCGCAAGCACAGGTCCTTGGATCCGTACAATTTCCTTTGCATTCGCATCCTTGAGCATTTGTAGGGAGGCTCAGATTGCTCAAAACTTGATTATACTTTGTATATGTAAACCCTATCATATTTTCAAAACAACTTCCATAAACACAAATTTATTTGCTACAACCAAACTCGTCATAACAATCTCAGTAGTCAACTTATTTATTGACTTCAATGTGTCATGTGATTGTGATTTGTGTGGTGGATGAACCATAAAAACAAGGTTTGAGATGCAAGGCTCCATTATGTAAGTAAAAAGATCATTTAGGCATCACTATCCAAACAAAAAGACTCGACAAGTATCAAATTGCAGCTGAAGAAGGGAGACTAAAACTTACACAAACAAACAGAACAGGAAGCAATCAGTGAAGGTATCATCCCACCTTCATTCATTCGTCAATATCATACTTATCCAGATTGAAAGGTAACAAAAAGTTAACTGGTTTGTTACAAGACAGGAACGTCAAAGGGATGATGATGTCTTTCAAGACAATCAATATCAATATGGAATTAGACTTTTCTGACAATTACAAATACTACATATAGATATAGTAGCTTAGAGTGCATGCTATATTTGCCATTGTATTGGATATGGTTTGATGCTAAAAAAATGTGTTACTAAATCAAATGTAAGACATGCAAACTGTGGAATAATAGTTGCACAAACTTACCGGTAATAATGGTATCATCAATTGTATTGATAACAGGTATACACACATCTTCTTGACCTTCAGTTATATCCAGGCACACCAACCTTGCAAACATAATCATCATCATCATCATTTTTAAGCAGTAAATATGTTCACAGCCATGCATTATTAAATGTAATAGTCATACTCAGGTGCTTTAATAGGAACCCTTGAGGAACGGCCATTGCTGCACTGAACCTGTATTATTATCGATTCAAACGCAAAGTAGATATTAATATAAGCAATGCATAACAAGGCACATGGATATTCATCCATACTGAATCATCACATCAGTGAAACTTATCAAACCCCCCTCAAATAGTTACTATTTTTATATTATTCACAAGGATGGGGGGTCACACTAACTCTTTCATCCTACACAGGACACCATCATAATCTCTGTTATGTTACCTTTAGTGCCTCATTAAAATCTATGTTGACATATAGAGCAACATTTGTATATGTGATTGTGATGAAACAGATTGTATGAAGAATAAGATAAAATGTATGTTGGATGTACAAGAAGGAAAAAAGAAAGAGAAATTAGGTAACCTGATTGGTTGTCAATTTGGGCTGTCCTTGAAGGCGCTTCAGGCGATACTTATAAACAAGCATACCAGAGGCGGAGACACCTTCTGCAGGCCAGCATTCAGACACCTTGTACAAGCCGTAATACGTGTATAATCTCAAACTCAAACTCAACGACTGATGCTCACTTGTACTTGTGTGTCTGTGTCCTCCAACAACCCTCACAGGCACACAATGTTCAATACTGTTCTGTGTACATACATACATACAATCACAGACATATATATATATATATATATATATATATATATATATATATATATATATATATATATATATATATTTAAATGGAAAATGCCACGTTCACTTTAATCAGACGATGGTGGCAGATGTTCTCATCCCCTTGCTTGCACCTTATTACTTGTGACTTGTGAGTAAATTGTGACAGAATCAGCTATGCAAAAATCACATTCATAGCTTACAATAGCCCAACATGGCAGTCAGCCTTATTTAATACTCATAAACAAAATATATTGGTGTTTCCGGTTTTTACTTTTATGGTCAAAATCAGCAATTTCCTTAAAATAAAAATTCCTTCAGGCTTCAGCCATCAGCCATCAGGAAACAAAAGAATACGACATCAGGAAACAAGTTATCATCAACATTAATGCAAGTGCAACACTACACCATGTATCTAATTTACCAATGGGATTAAAGACTATTAGTTAAATGATTATAAAAGGAATGTTGGAAGCAGATAAAACTCACCTTTAAAGCCAAATCACCACATGCCATCTTTTGATGTTTATTAACCATTACATCATTTCCACCTTGCCCAATATAAACAATATCTTCTAAGTTATCCAGATCATCTTCACATTGGGCCGACAATACAACTGCCACAGCTAATGGAAATGTGTACCCTTTGAACTCCTCCTGCAAATACTAAAGAAATGTAAACTACAGAGAAAGAGTGATAAACGGTTACAAAAAATCTGGATACCATTTTGCTGTACGATTCTCCCATATAATCAATGTCATTAACCCAGTGACTATGAAGACCTAAAGCAACCATTTCAGCTCGTGAATAGAATTGATAACCAATGTCAATACCTGCAAATTAAACACCAAAAGTTCATCAAATGACACCTTAACTGAAAAATCCATTATAATTGTTAGTAATTCAGTTTTCACCAAATATCATTTGAAAAGTCCATTTGGATTTTCTGATTCAAGGTTGGAAAAAGGAAAATAGAAACAAAAGGAAGACTGAAGGAAATAACATTGAAGCATGTTCTATGCATTGTAGATACAACGAACATTGAATCATGTTTTGTCATGGAAATTTCAATGAGTTTATGTACAAACTACAAAGACGGCCAAGATTAACTATATTCTTCTTCAACTTGCGGTTGGCCCTTGTATATATATATATATATATATATATATATATATATATATATATATATATATATATATATATATATATATATATATATATATATATATATATATATATATATATATATATATATATATATATATATATATATATATATATATATATATATATATATATGTTTTTTTCTCAACAATGTGTTTCTATTACCAATATTTGAAAAGCTCATAGATCAAAATGAAGTCTGTGGACCAAAGGATGATTTTGTATGGCCTAAACAGCGGAATGGATGACATAATATTAACGAGCCAAGAGACTAGGATAAGAAGTTGAGATTTAACACCTGGTGACACTATAATATTATATGAAAGGGAGAGGAAATTAGTTCATATGTCACACATAGTATGATTAGTGGGTTCATGGCAACAACACTTTGAAGCTACCTATGTATAGAATAGAATACCAATTACCAAGGTACCTATAGAGAAAACCTGGAAAAAGAAGAGATGTTTACAAGGCATGGCAGAAAAGTTGTGATTGGTCCAGACCACCTCCACCATTTGGTGAAATTAAGCAATTATTCACCTACCAGGTAAGCCCCTTATGGGTTGGGAGAGTGAAAAACTAAATGTTGTAGCACGAAAGTGCTTAGTACTTAGAAGATAACATTTAAGCAATTATTCACCTACCAGGCAAGTGACCAAATCTTTTTGTAGGGTACAAAACTTCATTAAACTCCAACATCTGCATCATTTACAGGTCAAAACCATCAGTATACATACCAAACACCACACAAAAAAGTTAAACTTTAAAGCATCCCACAACACATACAAAAAGGTGTTTCCCTCCCTCCCACCCACATACTAGACCACATGCCCTAACAAGTAAAACACTGCAACATACAGCACATAAACCAACTGGGATTCAAAAAATAAAATAAATACCCATGTAAGTGCAATTATTTTCCATAAATTACAATCCCATGCAAAGTAAAGCAAACAAAAGATACCTTAGATATGGCCTTCAAATCAGGACGCTTGATAGATTGCACACATATACCCTCTTTCTGCATGTGTTTCATGTTAGTGAAGTCCATAGCAATCCAGCAATAACATAGATTGAACATGTGAACTCATGAAATCAAATCATATTTCAGTACTAATAAAATGAAATGCAACCAACAACACAACTATGCAAAAAAATAAATAAATATATAATTACCTTTAGATCAAGATGCTTTGCAAGTCGTTTACCATCATATTCACATACACCCTGTTCCTGCATGTGTTTCTAATGTCAGTGCAATAATGCAAACAACTAAGAAGAATCTATTGGAGCAAATATAGCACACAGAAGGTTAGGAATTTATAAAGCCCTCGAACTTATGAGGTATTGAGTTATCTTTAAGAATTTTGTTAGACCTTCCCTATGCCTATGGTTTACATATTTTAGGAGGAGATAATGAATGCAGTCAAAATCAAGACTCATAGAAATTAGCTACATAGCATGGGAGTTACTTAGAGAACTGTAAGGTTAGTTGCGACTTGTGAGAGGTTAGAAGTGAGAAGTGAGTTAGTTGGGAAGGGTAAGTATAAGGACAGGGGTGAACCAATAGGAGAGCATTATTCTTTGCAGTTTGTAGTTGAATGTTCCTCAGAGTTACAACCTCTCAAAAGTTAGGTTATACAGAAATAAATCGCCGCAATTGCACCAGTTGGTACCAAAGCCATAATCGGCCATGGTAACAAGATCTGTAGCAAATCGAGTGAATGGCTTCAGTACAATCAAAGATTGATTTCTTGGAAGGAAGTGTACGAGTCATAATTCAACAACTTAGTACATTGGTTTGATAACAAGAAGAATCGAGGAAAAAAAAAGGAAATCAGGGCGAATCATCATTTACAGAAGGAGGAAGATCTCGGAATAGGGATCGTTGACAGGACTAGAGACAAGTTTGTTCTTGGTAATAAAAGGGAGCCGATTCGAAACTGATCCAAATAGTTGGATTTTTAGAGCAAACTGCTATTGTGCCCTAAACTGCTTGACAAATGAGTTGTTGAAATACATGAAAATGTATCAATGGGATGCCATTCAAAAAGAAATACATGAAAATGAGTTGTTGAAAACAATTAAATCGGAGCTTGCTGAACAAACAGGCAAAAAGTATATAGGGATAGGGATGAGTGTGGGACGAAACCTGTAAAGTTCCCGAAAACCGAATTTGATCGAAAATCAATCCCGATCCCGAATTTCGTGAATACCATCCGTCCTATCACAGACGTCGCCAATAATGTTGGAGAAAGGACGTTACAAATAGTTATCGAAAGTACATGAAAGAATTCGCTAGGAATTGAACAAGATAAAAAGTTGGGTCTTCTAATGTGAGTTTAGAACAGAACAGACTTCCTTGAAGCATTACCGGATGGGCACCATCTACGTAGTCCATCAGTCCGTCGTGGATAGATTGAGCAAATTCTCGCCCACTTCATCACACTCAAACATCCCTTACAACCAACAATACCTACCACACCAAACCTTGGTTCCAAAAAGCATCAGCTGCGTTAAGGGGATGGAAGCATGATGCATCAAGCACTATTGACAAAATACTTAGGGTGCGTTTGGTTGTGGAAAATTTTTCAGTTTTCTAGGAAAATTTTCCAAGAAAAACGGAAATTTTGAAAAAGCGTTTGGTTCGTTCAGTTTTCCAAAGTTTTCCAAGAAAATGAAAATTTTCAGTTTTCCAAATTGTATGTAAATTAGAAAAGTGATTTTAATAGTTTTCCAAAATTTTCAAGATGGAAAATGAAAACTCCCCCAGTTTCAACCAAACGCGTTTTCTAAAATTTTCATTGAAAATTGAAAGCGAAAACTCAACTCTATTTTCTGAAAATATTTTCTTAGAAAATGAAAACAGTTTTCTACAACCAAACGCACCCTTATAATTTCACACATTTTACCTTGTAAATACTTAGCAATAAAAATACTTTTACTTATAACCAAAACAAAAGTAGTTCTAAAAGTGAGATTACAATCATAATCGAATACAATCTTGAATAACAGAAGTGAACACATAAGTACTATTAGGAACAGAAAAACAACTTCTCCAATACCTTCAATCAATATGTGAAAGCTATCATAATACACAAAAACAAGCTAAACTAAAAAAGAATATATATATATATATATATATATATATATATATATAGGATTTGACCAACACTTGATTGAGGATCAATCAATTTAACCTGATAACAATTAAAACTCACTAAAAGCACACTTCAATACCAATTAAACCCTGATTACACAAACAGTATGTTGAAACCCGAAGAGGTACTAGAGTGTCAAGAAACAAGTCCCAGGCAACGGGATGTATTTGACTACATGGAAAGATTTGCCCCTGGGAGGAATTTGAAATGGTTAATTATCAATTTATGAACTTTCACCTTACGGACAAGGTGAATGTTAGACTCTTCCTTACAGTTTACATATTCTAGAAGGAGATAGTCAAAGTCAAGACTCAAAGGAAATAGTAACAAAATAAGGGAGTTACTTACAAAACTGTAAGGGTAGAGGTTACCCTTGAGAAGCGAGTTATGAGTGGGGAGAATAAGTGATATCGGTAGTATAAATAAAGAGGCAAACAGATAGGAGAGCATTGTTCTTTGTAACTGAATGTTCAGGAGACGTCCTACCTATCAAAAAGTTGGTTTTACAGAAATAAATCGGTGTAGTTGCACCACATGTATTATTTTATCTAATTTAAATAGATATTTAATATATTTCGGAATATTGGTCAAGAATAATTAATGATATAAAAGTGTTTGGGAGAAATATTAAGTAAAGTATTAATAGTTGAATTATAAACTTTGGGCAGAATTTGAGAAAATGGGACTTTGGTGGCCAAAGTTAAAATTTGAGAACTTAAGAAAGCTATATTATAAACTGGGCTTATGTATTTCACTTCAGGCCGATAACCACTATTGCACCACAACTGACTGCAGGTAAAGATAAGGTAACAATAACCCAGCAAGATGTTGATACCATATTTTGGAAACAAATACCACACAGGAGATGCCTTATTTGACAAATTTTAAGCAGTAGCACGCCAAATCATTGGTGTGTATACGTACGTGTGTGTGTGTATACCATTTTTGTATCATTCTTTCACTGGGTTGCTGTCTATATATTTGTATGCATAAAACAAGTTTAAAACTATGAAGATTACATGCTTATATGCGTAGGTCATGCCACTTTTTTGTTAAATTGCTGCCTTCCAGGTTATATGGGTGTTACAAAATTAGTAAAATTGATATCAATAACAACTAACAACCAAATAAGATAACAAAGTAGAAAAGATGAATGACAACCAAGTATTGATGGTGAGGAAGTAAGAAACGATAATAAAAAAAAACAAATTATCCCTAGACCAAAAGATAATAAAACAAAAACAAGATGCATCTACAACCATCAATTTTCCCATGGTCTTACTATGCTCTCACAGGATAAACTTAATATAAATACATAAAAACAAGAATAACTGTGATGAGCAGCGATGGGTGTTATCAAATTATCTTGTGTCTGTCCTACGCCTCCCAAACCCCAATGATGAATGCCACCACCAATCAGATCCACAGAATCAAACAATTCATGCAAAAGAAGGATCTCTTGGGATTAAAACAGATGTCAGATGATCAGTACACATAACATAGGTCTTACCTAGTTGCTCATAGGTTTACTACTTGGATAGGTCAAATAATTGGTAGTAACGCATGTACTAGGTGCACTCAGCCCTACTGCCGGAAGTAATGCTCAAAAACAAGAGATAATAGTCATACAAGTTAAGTTGTGGATGGCAAATACCTGGAAAAAGTGAAGGTAATATTTATTGTATATTCTAAGAGCTTTTTTGACCCTTGCTTTATCATTTCTGGTGTGAGCCACATATGAGCAATCCAATGATTTCTTGTCAGTAGCCGAATCTGAAGTTTCCAAGCCACCTTTGGGGGAGTGTTCCTTGCTAGTTATGCAAGAAGCTGAAGCTGAGGCTGAGGCATCCAAAGTTGTCACCATGCTCTTTACAAGATTTGGCTTACAACTTGTTGGGGGACATTTGATCTTTCTTTCAGCAACACTAACAGCATCTTTCTCATGCAATTCTAATAAACTCTCAAGCTTTGCAGCATCAGAAGTGATAAAGTCGATTGGGTGATGTTGTGAGGCCTTGCGAGGAGGGCCGTAAAAAGGTTTTTTACCCTCAGGGATTTTTCTTAACCGCGGACTACATCTTTTCTTCACAGGACATTCCTCGGACACCATCTTCTGGACTCGCTGCCCAAATTTTTTGGTCACGGAGACATCCAGTGTCCCATTGCACAAAGATTTATCAGAGCCCATAGAAAGCTGCCAAAAATTATCCCTTCGATCTCTCAAATAGGGTTTTAAGTTTTAACCACTTGTAAAATCAAAACCCTGAGACAGAGACACAGCATTAGCATAATAAGAATTAATTTGCTACCGCCAACCCCCAAAAAAGCAAGGGTTTTTAAATACAGAAACATTCATCGGTGTTGACAAATTGGTATGTAGATGTTTATGGCTTTGGAATTGAGAGAGAACTGAGTCATGCATGGGATGGGGGAAGAGTCGAGATCGCAATTTCAGAAAAGATAATTTGAAATAAATAAAGAAAAAAGATATCGCATTAATAAGAACCTGCAATGTATGGATGATGGACGATCAACGAGGGAAGATTGCGAGGAGATGAACTTGGGAGTGTAACAAAAATGATTTGAGGGCGTATGGATTTTCTTGGGCTTTGAGGAAAACCGAAGAACAATCAACAATTCAAAAAGATGCGATAGCTGCTATTTCCAACAAGCGGCAAGCGGGAGATACATGATATGGAAATGAAGGACCCGCCCGAGAAAGACCAATACTCGCTGTTGGGCTCTCGCATTATCGTCGTAATGGATATTAGCCCATTTCAGCTTTCTTTCTTACAAACACAAATGACATGACAAATGAAAACGGTGCAAAGGTGCAAGAGTTAGGTCAGTACATAATAATTTTTTGACAAAATTCCACGATTGGTCCATGTGGTTTACACAATATCACACTTTGAGGACTTTCTAGTAAAAAGTCACGCGAATGGTCCGTAAGGTTTCATTTAATTGCGCGATTGGTCATTGACCCTAACCCCGTCACTTTTGAACCATTAGTGAAGGGGTAGATTTGTCTTTTCATCTTGTTGTGCATCAGAGTATATAATGTAAGGCCCGCCTTTGTATCCTTCTACTTCTCGTTCCTTGCCTCTGTTCTTCCCTCCCCACTCACATTCTATTCCAAAATTGAAGAAAATGATGATATGCCACTGTGGAAGGCCGACGATTTTGGTGACATCGTGGGCTGATTTGAACCCAGGTCGTCGATTCTGGTCATGCTCAAGGTTAGGAGGAACATGCAGCTTTTTTGGATGGTTCAACCCTCCCATGTACCCTAGGTCAACTGTTGTGATTTCGGGGTTGTTGCGTGGAAGAAACAATCTCAAAGCAAGATTGATGATGGTGAAATGGTTACTTTGTCTGAGTTGGTTGTTTTTCATGGTGTGTTACCTTTTCAAGTAAAAAATCAAGAAGCATTTGGGGGGGGGGGGGGGGGGGGGGGGGGGGAATCTGTGACTTGGAATATGTGTTTTAGTCCCATTTTTGTTATAGCTTTTGAAGGATTTTCCCTATGATTGTATGTAATGTTGGGAAAAGAAAATGCAACAGATATAATATGTAATGTAAGTTTGATGTTGTGTTTTAATGTGATGGGTATTATATTAGCAAGGAAGGAAATTGTCAATTTGATTGCATGTAAGTGTAATGTTGATTATTAATGTGCAGTAACATAGCCAAAAAAAACTAATTACCAAAGTAGCATTACAATTAACCATAATGCATGTAAGTGCAATATCATGTTACAAACATAGTGTTTGATTAGTGTCTAAGCCCGTAACTATATTTGGTATGTACTTGACCCGGTTGTGCATGGTCCTTTTGGGTTGCCTTCTCCAAAGCAACTTGACAAGGTAATTTAAGGAGAGAGAGAGAGAGAGAGAGAGAATATTATGGTTTATTAATATATTATAAGAATAATATATTAAAGGAGAAATCATATTTATTTAATTGATATTAGTCATAAATTAATTAGGAATTGATTTGGTGACTAAAAGAGATTAATTAAATAAAGGGGTATAAACTGTCAAATGTGTGATAATTGAATTTTGGGCTGGGAAACCTAATGGACTATAGGGGGGAACGAAATTATGATGGGGATCCATCATATTTTCGTCCAATGCCTTATTCCAGAAGGTTCCTTGGGCTGCTTGGTGGCTAATTTGTCCATTAGGGTTTAGACTGAAACCCTAGCAGCCTGCAAGTATAAATAAGACCCTTAGGCTATGGAAATCGGCTACACTTGCTTCCAAGGAAACCATAGAGCCGATTTTAGCATCTCTCACCCTCTCTCATATTGTCTTCTTGCTTGTGGGGTTTGTGAACCATTAGAGGAGTTACAATTGTGACTCTAAGCTCAAGATCAAGAAGATTACAAGGATTCAAGCCACCTGAAAGAGGTAAATCACTTAGATCTGTTTTCTTAATGATAATTTCGAATTATATATGATAGATCTAGGTTTGTAAGTCTTGGATTCAAAGCATGTACAATAGAGAAACCTAGATCCAAGCATTAGGGTTTGTATGAGTACATAGGATTGTTCTTATGCTTCAAAACCCATCAGTGGTATTAGAGCTATCATTGGTTTCAATTGTATGTGATGCTTTAATTGTTTACTTGTTGAAAATCGATTTTTGTGCTATCTGTTTGATGAACTCGACGAGTTTCCATGAGGAACTCGACGAGTTCCAATGTGGACTCGACGAGTTTCGACGTCTAATAGAAAGATTTTCGTGGTTTTGTTGTTGTTTTGTCATGGGATTAATGCCTAAATCGTTTTTGAAGTATAAAATCTGAATTTTATAATATTTGCATGATTATCCTTGCCAAAACAATAGATAATTTCAAATCTTTTAAATATTAGTTGTTTATATGATAAATATGGATTATTTAAATAATTTGGTAATTATCTTATGTCTAAAATTGGATTAGATCAAATATGGATAATTATAAAATAAATTGTTTAATTTAAATTATTTGTTATTTGATCCCTTTTGTTTTGAAAAGTTCAAAACTTGCCCTCAAGTTTTGAAATTTACATTTTGTGATTAAAAGTTTAATCTTGAATAATTTAAATTTCAAACCCTTAGAATTATACAAGTTTAAAATTCAACCCTATACTATTATATATTATTACAATCTTAAATAATATATATATATATATATATATATATATATATATATATATATATATATATATATATAACTTAAACTGCTAGTCTTACCGTTAGTAGGCTCATTCACGAAGCCAGTCTATAAGGTGGGTATAAGGTTGCTGCCTATAAAATGGCGCTTAATAGGTGTACACTCACACCCACCGCTTGCTTGCCTGGTGGAGGGTCGTTAGCCAAACGGGTAGAATAGGGCAACCCTCTCCTCATTAAAAGTATAATGTAAGATACAAAGTAACTACATGCTTTACAAATTCCCAATCTTAGTTACTTTAGGGTAAAATGTGAAAATAATGCTAATCCATGGAATTACACTTTGTACCCTTGTCAAACGTCGGTGGAGCACGTGTGGTTAACCGACACACTAATTTGGGGATGACATTGGTAGCGAAGGGTGACTCGATGTTTGTCATAGATAAATGGAGTGTGTGTGGTTTACCGGCACATTGATTAGGTAATAGAGACATTGAGTGCACCATGTTGATTCGCATGGTTATTCACAACTTGTTTGCGATCCTCGGTATCCCAATCGCAAATTTGAAGTGCATATCGAGATTTAAACATGCCATTGAAAAGTTCAATGAATCTTAAAGATCTAGGAGTTTTCAATACTTAAACCTATATTTCTTTTTTCGTTTTTCATGGTGAGAATCAGTGAATCATCATTCACTTACCTTCAAATGATTTACTTTTAGAGTACATCATCCCTTTCTAAGTTGTAAATAATGTTGTTGGATCCTAGCCCTAATTACTCATTTGGGTGTTTAATTAGGGATTCATTTATAATCAAACTTTATTCCTTTCTTTTTCAGATGTCTGCAAACAACAACAACAACAACAACAACGCTTCTGGGTCATTCTCGTTGATGAACCTATGTCAGAAAGTGACATTTGATGGGTCAAAATTCAACGAGTGGATGAGGTATATTCGCATGATCACACGCTACGAGGACAAAGAATATGTCCTCGATGAAAAGCTTGAAAAGATCATCCCAGATGTTGCTACTCCTGAAGAGTTGGTCGCCTTTGAGGCCCATGAGCGTGATGCTACGAAAGTTCACTGCATCATGATGGCCACCATGAACCTCGAACTCCAAAAGTCCTATGAGGACATGTATCCGTATGAAATGCATCAGAATTTGTTGGACAGGTATCACCAGAGCACGAGGCAAGAGCGCTATGAGATCATTACTAACATGATCACCGCTAATATGGGGAGTGGAGAATCCCTAACCTCTCATTTGCAGAAAATGCAAAGGTATGTTGATCGTCTTCTCAAACTTAATGTTAAGTTTGATGAGGATTTGGCTATCGACATAATCCTCCATTCCTTGCCCTCCTGCTACAACCATTTTAGGATGACCTACCACATGAACAAGGAGGAGGTCTCCTTGAGCAAGTTCCAAGGACTCTTGAGGACTACTGAGAGCAACCTCAAAGACAAATTCGTTGCACCATCCCCTGCTGTGGCCGCTCCTGTGATGGAAATAGGTCAAGGAAAGGGTAAAAAGAGGAAGGCTCCATGTAAGAGCCACCATAACGGGAAGCCCTATGATGGTTCATCCTCAAGTGGGACCAAATCAGGCCCTGCTAAACCCTCCTCCGATCCCAAGGAAGCAGAGTGCTTCTATTGTCACCAAAAGGGTCACTGGAAATGAAGCTGCCCTCAGTATCTACAAGATATAAAGGATGGGAAGATCAAGCCCACCTTTGCAGGTATGTATTCTATTAAATCTAATAACTCATCATTTGCTACTTCATGGGTTCTTGATACAGGGTGTGGTTACCACATTTGTTCTAATATGCAGAGACTAAAAGGAAGTAGGGAGGTGGAACATGGAAAGATGAACTTGATTATGGGAAACAAAATGTCACACCCCCAAACCAGAACGGTGTAATCGTTCGAGGGCGGATGACTTCATGTAGTATCGAAACAGTTGAATACATATTAAAGAAAGTAAACACAACCAACATATATATATATATATATATATATATATATATATATATATATATATATATAATTGAAAAGGTTACATCATTTGTAGGTATTACAGGTTCCAAAATATCAATTACAATATGTTGTCAAAATGAAATTAAACTAACGTCGCAGCGTCCCTTCTTCAAAAGCAGTAGTTTACCTGTATTACTGAATCCCTGAGGAATACAAGTAGTTTTGAAAGAGTAGGTCAACATTCAAGCTGGTGAGTTCATAAGTATTTAATGTTGTTGTTTGAATAAAATCGAATGAAATTTGTTTGTAGATGTTCGAAAAACTCCTAGAAAATCCAATATTTCCTACTAGTATAAAAGTAGTCTTCCTCAAAGATTCGACTGTTTTGAAGGTTTGCCTTTAGAAATCCAATATCCATTCATAAGTGTGTGGTAGTTTAAAAGTTCCAAAACTGAAATGCAATCGTGTTTTTCATGCCTAGAGTAGTAAATTTGTGTAAGTATAAAATCACTAAGGCATTTGATAACCCTATAAATCAATAAGTTCTTAATACTCCATGTGAGTTTTATAACCATACTAATGACCCAGACTGCCTGTATCAACGTTCTTCAGACGTTGGAATGTTATGACGTTTGTCACCTCAGGCCTGCCGGCCTAGCTGTAGCTAACAACTTAGGTGCGGGATTGTCAATCTCGTATAGATCTATACACAAGTATCACGCTCCCCCTACAAGGGATTATGGTATATAATACAGGACTTAAAATACATACTCAAAAGTACGTGAAATGTCTCACAAAACTTAGTATAAAATAGATTTACGTATGAAAATGTCCATTTGTTCTTGTATATGAAAGTACCTCTTTGATATAGTGTTTCTAGTATGTAAATGTTCATGATTTCCTCGTAAACTATACCTATTATAGTTATTCAAAGTGTGTGTTTCCTTCGTATAGTAAATCCTAGTGTAATGCTCACTTGTTATGTAAAGTATAACATTTAAAGTGGCATAAATGATCACATATACTTAAAGTATAAATAAAGGTTTTGATTCGCATATATATATATATATATATATATATATATATATATATATATATATATATATATATAAACATGTTTTATTTCCAAAAGACAAGATGTTATCGTGAATATATATTGCATACAAAAGTTCCTATATATTAGTTATGAATCACATATGATTCACTTGATAAAAGAGTATATAGTGAAACTTTATGTTGCACACGATAATAACCGTGTGTTTACTTGTTTTTTCCCCCCTTAAAAGTGTATAAAAAGCATTGATAAAACATTTGAAAGTGTAGTTTATAGGGGTACGAACTCACTTGATTGATTGGAGAGAAAGAGATGAAAATCGAGCAGAACTTCGGCTTGTAAAAGTCGATTTTCTCGGAAATCTCGGGAATCTTGGGAGTGTAGAACCTTCCTTCGAAATTTGAGTGTGAAAACCAGGGCTTCGGGAGCTTAACCGCAGAGTTTCAGCACGAGAGATGGAAGAATGGAGCACCTAAACCTGGCACCCCAAGAGTTCTATTTATAGGGTGGATTTTTGGATGCCACGTCGTGGCAAAGGGTTGGCCACGTCGTGGTGGTCAAGTCTTATCCTCTTCCGTGGATTGGACGCCCTCAGCCACTTGCCGGGTCGCGGCAAACTGTGTCACGTCGTGGTGGTCCTGACAGCCTCGGGTTTTGGACCCCGAACTTGTAAAATCCATAAATTTCGCATACGAGCTCCGTTTTCGACGTTCTTTATGTGCACGCGTAGCTGAAAATGTGCTCTACAACTCTCGTTTAGACTTCATTGGCAAATTTTGACTTTATTTTTAATTATTTATTTTTAACGGGCCTGGACACGAAAAGTCCGTTAAAAATCCATAACTTCTTCATCCGATGTCCGTTTTCGTCAGACTTTTCGCCATTGCGCTACTATTGTTGAGACCTTCGATTCTCATTTAGGTTGTTTCGGTCAAAAGTCTCTCAAGCTCTATTTCGAGTTTTTAGCTGTCTACTGCTATATCCGGATTTTGGAAAAATCATAACTTTCTCATACGAAGTCAGATTTGGACGAGCTTTTTGTGTACGCTCACAGTTTAACGTTATCTACAACTTTCATTTAGATACTTAAGGCTAAAAACTATTGTATTGAAACTTCGCGTTTTTCGTTTAATCGGTGTTGCCAGTTTTGTCGGAAATCTTAGAATGGTCATAACTTCTTCGTTATAACCCGGATTTTAGTGTTCTTAGTATTTCTATAAACCTTGACACATTATCTAGCATACTAGATATCCCCATAGAGACTTTTGCACATTTTATTTTCAAAGTTAATTTCATTATTTCAAAAGTAGTTACAATACTGAACTTTTTAGGTCATTACATATAGTCGAAATATCGGGTTGTCACGTCATCCCCCCGTTAGAGGGAATTTCGTCCCGAAATTTAATGTAAGAAAAACACTGGTGGATTAGGGAAACAGATGTGGGTACTTGTGTTTCATCTGATCTTCGTGTTCCTAAGTGTATTCAGGTCCTCGCTTTGCATTCCAGCGGACCTTCACGATGGGGATGCGACTTTGTTTTGTTCTTTTAATTTCCATATCCATGATTTCAATTGTTTCTTCTATAAAGTGGAGACTCTCGTTGATTTCGATCTCGTCTAAAGGGACGACAAAGGGTCTCATCGGACAAACATTTCTTCAAGTTTGACACATGAAAGGTAGGGTGTACGTTATTGAGTTCCTACGGTAGACGAAGTTTGTAGGCTACCGGGCCGATCCTTGCGAGGATATCAAATGGTCCGATATACCTTGGGTTTAGTTTCCCACATTTTCTAAAATGTATTAACCCTTTCCAGGGCGAGACCTTTAATAGTACTCGGTCCCCGACCTAAAATTCCAAGGGCTTCCGTCTTTTGTCCGCATAACTCTTTTGTATGTCTCTTGAAGCCTTTAGTCGTTCCCGAATTTGTACAATCTTCTCGGTTGTCTCTCTTATGATTTCTGGGCCAGTGAGAGTGTTGCCGGGTACTTGTCCCTTGGCTAGTTGTGTGTCACCTACTTCAGTCCAGCACAGTGGTGATCTGCACTTTCGGCCGTAGAGGGCTTCAAATGGAGCAACTTTAATGTTGGAGTGATAGCTATTGTTGTACGAAAATTCAATTAGTGGTAAATGGGTATCCCATGTTTTACCAAAATCGATTACACAAGCTCTTAGCATATCTTCCAGGGTTTGTATGGTCCTCTCACTTTGACCGTCGATTTGTGGATGGTAAGCAGTACTCATGTCGAGCCTCGTTCCTAGGGATTTTTGTAACGATTGCCAGAATCGCGAGGTGAACCTATTATCTCTGTTGGAGATAATGGATATTGGTACACCGTGCAATTGTACAATCTCTCGGATGTAAGTTCGAGTTAGCTTCTCCATCTTATCGGTTTCCTTTATGGGTAGGAAGTGTGCGGATTTTGTTAACCTATCGATAATTACCCAGATGGTGTCTAGCCCACCTGCGGTTTTGGGTAATTTGGTTATGAAATCCATGGCTATCTGTTCCCACTTCCACTCGGGTACTTCGGGTTGTTGTAGTAATCCTGATGGTTTTTGGTACTCTACTTTGACTTTGGCGCAAGTCAGACACTTGCCCACATAGGTAGCTATCTCTGCTTTCATGTTTGGCCACCAATACAGTTTCTTGAGGTCCAGATACATCTTGTCCGAACCTGGATGCACGGAGTATCGAGTCTTATGCGCCTCGTTCATGACCACGTCCCTGAATCCACCAAACTTTGGTGTCCAGATTCGATCCATGAAGTAACGAACCCCGTCCCCCTTAACTTCAAGATTCTTGTCCATCCCTCTTAAGGCTTCACCTGCCACATTCTCTATTTTCAAGGCTTCCCTATGAGCTTCCTTGATTTGTGTGGACAGATGTGAATGGATCGTCATGGTTAAGGATTTCACTCGGCGACCTGAGTATTCTTTTCGACTAAGAGCATCAGCTACTACATTCGCTTTTCCCGGGTGATAGCGAATTTCGCATTCATAGTCATTAAGTAGTTCAACCCATCGTCTCTGCCTCATGTTGAGTTCTTCTTGGTTGAGAATGTGTTGTAGGCTTTTATGATTGGTGAAGATCGTGCATTTTGTGCCATAAAGGTAGTGTCTCCAGATCTTTAGCGCGAAAACGACTGCTCCTAGTTCAAGGTTGTGGGCAGTGTAGTTGACTTCGTGCGTCTTGAGTTGTCTTGAGGTGTAAGCGATGACCTTACCTCGTTGCATTAGTACGCATCCAAGACCTTGATTAGATGCATCACAGTAGACCACGGAGTCTTCGGTTCCTTTTGGCAAGGACAAAATAGGTGCGCTGCATAGAGCTTGCTTCAGTGTTTGGAATGCAGCGTCTAGTCTTTCTTTCCAATTGAAAGTAACACCCTTTTGGGTCAGGGTGGTAAGTGGTTTCGCAATCTTCGAGAAGTTCTGTATGAACCTTCGGTAGTAGCCAGCAAGGACCAAGAATTGTCGAATTTCTGTTGGGGTTCTTGGAGTTGACCAGTTCTCGATTGCTTTGATTTTGGAAGGGTCCACGTGTATTCCGTCTTTGCTAACCACGTGACCTAGGAAATCTACCTTCCGAATCCAAAATTCACACTTGGAGAATTTTGCGTATAGCTTCTCTTTTCTTAGCGTTTCCAAGACTTGTTGGAAGTGTTGACCGTGATCCTCTTTAGTCTTTGAATAAATGAGTATATCGTCGATGAATACGATCACAAACTTGTCCAAGAATGAACGACATACTCGGTTCATTAAGTCCATGAACACCACCGATGCGTTTGTTAATCCAAAGGGCATCACTACAAACTCGTAATGACCATAACGAGTTCGAAAAGCTGTTTTGGGAACATCTCCTTCCAGGACTCGTAGTTGGTGGTACCCAGATCTTAAGTCGATCTTTGAGAAATAACGCACTCCTTGGAGTTGGTCGAACAAGTCGTCAATGCGGGGTAAGGGATATCGGTTCTTGATAGTGAGCTTGTTGAGTTCCCGGTGATCGATGCACATGCGAAAAGATCCATCTTTCTTCTTTACGAACAAGACTGGTGCTCCCCAAGGTGAGAAGCTCGGCCTGATGAACCCTTTGTTGAGTAGTTCGTTTATTTGGCTGGATAACTCCTGCATCTCTGTCGGTGCTAACGTTCTGGTGGAACTCCGGGAAGATCTTCAGGGAAGACATCGGGAAAACCGCAGACTTCTGGAATGTCTCTGATGCCTTTCGTTTCTTTTTCCTTATCTACCACGTGGGCTAAGAAGGCATGGTACTCTTTGCGTAAGTATTTTTGGGCTTTGACGCAAGAGATGATTTGTAAATTGGTACTGGGTTTGTCACCATAAATGACAAGAGTTTCGTTGTTTGGCAGATTTAGGCGAACGGCCCTTTCGTGAAAAAGTATATCGGCATGGTGTAGGCTTAACCAATCCATACCGATGATGACATCAAAGCTCTTTATAGTGATCGACATTAGATCGATTTGAAATGAGTGTTCGTTTAGAGTTAGTGTGCAGCCTATGTACATATTGTTCGTGCTTTCTGTTCTACCGTTTGCCATTTCTACTGTAAATATCTTATTGAGTGTTTTAGGGTTCTGTTTTAGTACGCGCTTGAATTTATGACTCACGAAACTCCTCTCCGCACCACAATTAAAGAGTATGCATGCATAAACGTTATTGAGGAGAAACGTACCCGTAACCACTGTAGGATCAGCTATCGCTTCGTTCTGCCCTATTTCCAGCACTCGTCCCGTGCCGCAACATTCCTTGCCTTAGGACAGTCCCTCTTGTAGTGTCCAGCTTCACCACAACCATAACACGTCTGGCCCACACCGACCCCAGGGACTTGGGTGATTGGTCGTGCCGATGCCTTACAGAAACGGGCAATGTGCCCCTTCTGGTTGCAGTTGTTGCTGTGCATCTCCCGACAATTTCCATTGTGGTGGAAATTGCGCTTGCTGCACTTCGAGAAGTTCCCAGCATAGCGCTTTACTGGTGTGGGGGTAACAGGAGCAGCAGTGGGGACAGTAGCGGCATGGACTGCCACAATTTGTTGCTTCTTGGAAGGTTCCTGTGAAGGTTGACTCTTCCTTTTGTTCTAGAACCTCTTATTCTTGTTGTTGTTGGTATAGTCGTCGTTGTTGTTGCTTCCTCTGGGTTGCTCCGGTGCGGTGGTTGCGAAGTTTTGGCAGACCCCATGGTCTATGAGAGCTTGTGTCAACTGTTTGGCGCTATCAAAGATGATTGGTTTGGAAGCTAGAACACTTCCTTGAATCTGGGATGACAGTCCCCAGATGTATCTTTTGATTTCTTGCTTTCTAGAGCAACCATCCCTGGGCAAAAGGATTGCCAAATCACTATACCTATTGGTATAGGTCGTGATGTCTGAGCCTACCATGGTAAGGCCCCAAAGTTCCTGTTTGAGCTTTTGCAATTTGCCCCGTGGACAGTACTCTTGCAGTAATATTTGTTTTAGATTCTCCTAGCCCATAGAGTTAGCCACTACTAATGTTAGTGAATTGACATGGCCATTCCACCATGTCAGAGCTCTCTCAGAGAAAGTACAGGCAGCGAAGTTCACTTTGCTCCCTTCCGAACAAGAACAAATCTCGAAAACTGCTTCAGTTTTCTCTATCCACTATGATAGAGCCATTATCCCTCCAGTCCCATTAAAAGTAATGGGTTTGCTATTCATGAAATCCTTGTATGTACAATCCCCCGAACGACCTTGACGTTGGCCATTCGTAGAACTATTTACTCCCCCAGCAGAACCATTGTTGCTCATTTGGGTCATTGTCGCTGTTACTGCAGCCGTTACAGCAGCTATTAATGCGGCATTTTCCGTTGTGGGAGGGGGTGGTGGTGGTGGAGGTGGTGCGTTGTTGACACGACGTGTAGATCTACGGGGCGGCATTGTGTTGATAAGGAATTAGAATGAAGATCAGAAGTTTTTAGTGTGTTAATAAATTTTTCATCTTTATCAATTTATAAATTCGACTGGCCCACCCATGGTTTAGAGTTTGACTCATAATAAAAGTTTGCATAGTGTTAGATAAACTTATGAATCTG
The DNA here is from genome assembly GCF_002870075.4 of Lactuca sativa. Classification (NCBI taxonomy): domain Eukaryota; kingdom Viridiplantae; phylum Streptophyta; class Magnoliopsida; order Asterales; family Asteraceae; genus Lactuca; species Lactuca sativa. The sequence continues at coordinate 491,003 of NC_056626.2, read as the reverse complement.
AGTGGTAGTCAAAGAATTTACACACAACGGAAATTTCTTCATATATATTAAACATATGGTTGCGTTACATCCGAAGTTAGAAAATTTTGACCTTTCTAAAGGTCTCCGATTACAGGAAGTTAAAGAAAGTAAGACTTTTAGCCGATGGTCCTATTCTATATCAAAATTTTGGGATTCGACTAGCACTACTTGCGACGTAGGTTGCGCTTGGAGCTTGACTCTGCATCCGATTGCTTCCATAAGACGTCTGTCGAAGGCGGCTTGCTGTTCCCTCATCTTAGAGAGGGCTGCAATCATTTGTGCTTGGAATGCGTCAACGCGGAGTTGGGTGTCATCCTGCAACCTATCCAGTCAGCGGATGTCGGAAGTGTGCACCTGTACTTCTACGTTGACTTCACGAATCCGGCTCGCTAGTACCCCGGATTGGTAGGACTGGTTGGATTTATGTCATCCATAAAGGAGCCGATGGAAATTTTCTGTGATAATGAAGGAGCGGTTGCCTTGACCAAGGAACCAAGAGATCATGGTAGATCTCGACATATCGACAGAAAATACCATTTTATCATACATCGGGTAGAAGAGGGACCCCTCGTTGTGAAGAGGGTATCATCAGAAGAAAACCCAGTAGATCTTCTTATGAAGGGACTGAGTAGGGTCAAACACTTGCAGCACGCTAGGAGCATTGGGCTGAGGGATGATATGAGTTTGGATTAGATAGGAAACGTGTAATAGATAGTTTGTACCTGACATTTGATGAATAAATAAAATTGTGTTATTTATAAGTAAAGCTACTATCTTGTGTTGGTTATTTATCTATTGTTTCCATTTTGCATGTTTTGACTTCCTGAATGATAGGATTATTCTAACAGTCCACAGTCGGTTGTATTTTGGAAGTAGATATGAATGAAGATTGTCATGAATTGTTTGTAGATTGTCTAAAAGGTTTTTGGCATAGCAAAGGTTTGCTGCAAAGTTCATGAGTGCTTATGAATATGATTTGATCATTGGAATAAACCCGAATTTGCTGGTATCACTTCATGGTGTTTTGCCTTAAGTGATCACAAAGCGATAATATCATATAGTCTTAAAATTTAGAGATATGGTTGTTGTTTGCTGGTTGGTTATGCATTGATGATGTGTAAACGCATCAGTAACTTGATGTTATAAAACACATTGTTGTGCATAATTCAATTAGTGAACAATGGATGCATATGAGTCGAAGTTGACATGTTCCTTTTATTCTATGAGAATAAAAGTGATATCTTGGCCACTTGATGATTTGGTTTGACTTATGTGACGGGCCCGGTCAGAATGAAGTTGATGTGTTCAACTAAGTTCTATGTCAAACAAATCAGATATCAAGGAACAAATGCTGGACGATAAGCATTATCAGCATGAAATCAAGAACAGAGGATTATATGATTCCTTATCTGAAGGACAAGTTGATCAAAGTTGACAGCAAAGTATAAGAGCTACAATTGCTAATCAGATTCTGAATTCATATGTGAGATATAGTTACTAGACTTATCCAAGTGGGAGACTGTTGGATTAGTGTCTAAGCCCGTAACTATATTTGGTATGTACTTGACCCGGTTGTGCATGGTCCTTTCGGGTTGCCTTCTCCAAAGCAACTTGACAAGGTAATTTAAGGAGAGAGAGAGAGAGAGAGAGAATATTATGGTTTATTAATATATTATAAGAATAATATATTAAAGTAGAAATCATATTTATTTAATTGATATTAGTCATAAATTAATTAGGAATTGATTTGGTGACTAAAAGAGATTAATTAAATAAAGGGGTATAAACTGTCAAATGTGTGATAATTGAATTTTGGGCTGGGAAACCTAATGGACTATAGGGGGAACGAAATTCTGATGGGGATCCATCATATTTCGTCCAAGGCCTTATTCTAGAAGGTTCCTTGGGCTGCTTGTTGGCTAAGCTGTCCATTAGGGTTTAGACTGAAACCCTAGCAGCCTACAAGTATAAATAAGACGCCTAGGCTATGGAAATCGGCTACACTTGCTTCCAAGGAAACCCTAGAGCCGATTTTAGCATCTCTCACCCTCTCTCATATTACCTTCTTGCTTGTGGGGGTTGTGAACCATTAGAGGAGTTATAATTGTGACTCTAATCTCAAGATCAAGAAGATTACAAGGATTCAAGCCACTTGAAAGAGGTAAATCACTTAGATCTGTTTTCTTAATGGTAATTTTGAATTATATATGATAGATCTAGGTTTGTAAGTCTTGGACTCAAAGCATGTACAATAGAGAAACCTAGATCCAAGCATTAGGGTTTGTATGAGCACATAGGATTATTCTTATGCTTAAAACCAATCACATAGAATACCCAAAATACCTATCAAAAGTAATTGTTTTGACTGACATACCATAACCAAACTTAGTAAACATGTTCTAACTTTAATTAGACATAATAGCAAAAGATTACTTAGAACTACAAACTAAGCTACAACATGTTTTCCCTTCTTTTGTCCACTCCCCTTTCCAGCTTCACTAGGACCTCCCTGTCCCTTGCAAGTCTTGGCATTGTGGCCTTTGTTGTGGTATTTACTGCAAGTGACTGTCAAGTGTTTCCTACTTAACTTTGTACTTTGAGTTGGATCATCAACTGCCCTCTTCCTTTTTTTCTTTGGCTTGCCAACCTATAAACAAATTTATATGGTTACTTATCAACAAGTTTATTAAATAGTTTCAAGTTAAATTATACAAAACATGTATGACAACAAACTTGTTTGTGATGTTTGGGTGGGAGAAGGGTTTTTGGACAATCAGATCTAGGCCACATGCTCCTTCCATTTATTGGGTCAATTGTGTGTTGGTACATAGCATTCCATGTACTAAGCCAGTAACATTTGCTCACCCAAGCCTCTGGATCTCCACATTCTGACCCATTCTGCATCTTATCATACATTTCAGCAATAGCATGCCGGCATGAAATACCTGTAATGTCCCATTTCTTGCAAGTGCAACTCCTTTCTTTCAAGTTCACAACATACTGCTCCATCCATAGACCAGTCACTTGATATTTATCAGCTCCATTAAATAGAACCCTCGTCTTATTTGCCTCTGTCTTATTGTTTTCTAAGATTGTTGTTGTAGTTGTACTTAGAGAACCTTTTCATTTGTCTAGCACCTTATGAACATTTACTATTCTCTTTGTGAGGTATTCTCTAATATATTCCAAACAAGTGATTATAGGCTTGTCCCTTGCCTCATCTAACTTGGAGTTAAATACCTCATACAAGTTATTTGTCAAACTATCAGTCAATGCCCTTCCTATATATAAAACGAAACAATTAATTATTGAAATCAGTTATGAAATATGTTAGTGAAAAGAGTATGATAATTACAAGAGAAATGGGATCTTGCCCAGTGTTTTGCAGGAATTTTACTTAACCACTCATGTGCTTGTGGGTTAAGCTTTTTCAGTTTCTCCATAGCCCTATTAAAATTTGGTATGCTGTATACTTTTCCACAACACCATACTGCTTCCCTCAATTCATATCCTTTGTGTTTCAAATTCATGTTGTCATACACATGTCTTAAACAGAACCTTTGCTCAGCTGATGGGAATAACTTCTCTATTGCAGCCAAGATTCCCTGTGAGTACAATTAAAATAAGTTAGTAAATGAAATAAAAAAAGTAAAAGTTGTTGAAGTTAGAGGGTACCTTTTGCCGATCTGAAATGAAAGTGAAGTTAGATGAAGAATTCAAATCTAAGTCATCACCCAAGTGTTCCAAAAACCATGTCCAAGAGTTAATATTTTCAGTCTCTACAATGGCATATGCAACTGGGTAAATGCCATTGTTCGAATCAAGCCCAACTGCAGTGAGAATTTGTCCTGGAAAGGGACCCTTAAAAAACGTACCATCAAATCCAAGAAAATCCCTCAAACCTTTTTTAAATCCCTCCTTCAATGGACCTAAGCATATATATATATATATATATATATATATATATATATATATATATATATATATATATATATATCCGTTTGAAGATCCTTGTTTTAGAACACAAATTGGGTTTAGTTTCGACATCTATCTTCACAATTGTTCCTGGATTCTTTGACTTCAATTCCATGGCATATTCTCTCAAAATACCATACTGCTTTTCATAATCACCATAAACATATTGTTTTGCCATAGGTTTGGCCCGAAATACTTTCGTCTTTGATATTGAAAGTGAATACCTTTGTACTAAGTCCTCCTGTAAAGCACGTGTAGGGATCTTGGGGTTACTTTCAACTTGATGCAATATGTTGTTAGCTAGAAACTTAGATGAACAAGCCCTCACTGTCCTTGTTTGCAAACAAGAATGCAATCTTTGTATGTTTTGACAGTCCAAACTTGTTTCTCATCTGCCCTAGATATAAAAAGAACCCATGGACAAGTTGTTTTCTTGGAAAGTACTAAATTGCCCCTACCTTTATTACAGTCACCAGTCAATTTAGGAACAATACCCCTACACTTTACCCTAACATTTGTCTTGTCATTCTTCACATAATGTAGATCCCTCCTTTCTTTTACAGAGTAGTTGGTAATTACTTCTCTTATCTTATCCTTTTCCTTGAACACCTGACCATTCTTAAAAGCCTTAGTGTGAACCTAACCAGATGAACAAGCAACTGGTTTTAGAATGGACCTTAACAATTTCTTTCTAGGCTCTTTTTCACTAGCAAATGACTCAAAGACATCATTGTCTAAGACTTCTAAAGGTTCATCTTCAATGTCTTCATGTTCCTCTGTATTATTGTTTGTCGGATTAGGCTGGCCCAAGTCAATGTCTTCATCAAGTACACTACAGAAGTTGATCATGTTCACCTCCACATCATCTATCAAAGGTTCCTCATCAAACACTGTTTTTTTTGCATCATGTTGACTATCAAATTCACTTTCATTTGCACTATCCTCACAATCATATTCATCATCTACAACTGGATCATTATTCATAACTGGCTCATCATATTGATCATCTATGATTGGCACATCATTCATAACTGTTGAAGCAAAAAAGTGACCCTCTTGAACAATTAGCTATCGCAGCCTCCAAGCCACCGCAGTCAAGCAAGCTTCATCAACCGAAGTCTTTAGTACCGCAATCTCTATCTTGTTTACATTACTTTGTCTTTTCTGTAAAACACTCTATTGTCTAGTATGCCTTGCATGGCTACTCTTAGAGTTGTAAAGTTGTTATCTTTTGAGTCTTTATAAACAGAGCTCATTCTCATGTATTCAAGAAGAGTATCGCATCCAATTCTAATACACATCTCAAAGTTCTCTTTCTATCTTACTTATCCAATCTTCTTACTCTCTTAATCAATCACAATCTCTCCTTGGAGCAAGTCCTCTATGACTTAATCACTAAATTTGATCTCACTTATTAACTTGGTTTGAATGCACTCCTCGTTATGAATCAACTTATGTGTATACTTGATATAACAAATGTTGTCATTTACATTTCTTTACTTTTCCGCAACTAACTCTCTAACTTCGAACTCTTAATATTATTGTTGAGCTTTTAGATCCTTCGAGATTAACTATTCCGCTATATACTTGTTCTAACGTTTGTTTAAGTGTGTCTCAAAGTTTTTCTCACAACAATTGGTATCAGAGCCATAGTGGTTGCTTTTTGAAAATCAGAACTCTGATTTTTTGAAGAGCCTTTTATACCACTAAAGCTCATTTCTAAAAAAACAAAAAAAACTTCAAAATGGCACAATCGTTATCTCATAATGTTTCCAACAATGTTGGTGGTTTAAATCGAGCCCCAATATTGGTTGCAAATGAATATCATCACTGGTCACAAAGAATGGAAAGATACTTGAGAAGATGTAAGGTCCTGAGAATGGATCTTACTAGTGATCAAAAGCAAACACAATCACAGAAACAAGAATAATAGTAGAAAAGAAAAGGAATCAAGCTTGCACACGTTCTATTGCTGAAAACGTCTGGTACAATTCGATATACGATCGTGAACAACTAGGTATCAACAACCAAACACGACTAGCTAACCCTCTATATATAGGTAACTACGACCAGAAAGAGTTTACGGTCGTAAGGTGTTTACGGCCGTAAACTCATTACAGACTTGTAAACAACTATCAAGCCCACCAAAATACTCTATCTATACACAACCACTATTACAATGCAAAGCCTAGACCAAACCACATATTGGGCCTTTCATTCTCCCCCTTGGTTTGGTGCTAGCTTGAAGTTAACCCTTGTTGACTACCATAACGTCTGCTTGCCTCATCGCCACATTCCACATACGCTTATTCAGAATCTCAACAACCATGGTCGTATATACCTTCGCAGCATCCTCAAAAAAATCCCCCGCAACCAATATCTGAAAGTTGCTTAGGTGATGAATGTCCCACTTTCGAAATTATAACAAATCTCTTCAGTCATAGAGTCGAATGCATCCATTCTTGAGCTTGATTACCGCAGCTGAAGTGATTTCATCAAAAACCTAACACTCCATTGAGCTTAGAGATCCATCTTGATAATTCTGAAGCACAAGGAACTGTTTAACCTGTTTAGTTGCAGGCCACATCACAACTTGCAGAGGTTTGTCGGTTTTTAGATAAAGAATATCAGGATGCTCCAACATAACGGACTCTACAGTTTTCATGGAAGGGAACCCCTTTTTAACCTGATCTTCAAGAAAGTGTTTGAATTGAGTCTCCTGTGGATTGTTTGTGAGATTTGAAAAAGGAGTCGTGACAATTCTGTAAAATCTACCCTAGTCCATGAGTTGAAATCATGACTATCTTTGTAAAGCTCAGACTTGCCACTCTTTCTCAGCACAATCCACATATTGAGAGGATCATGAAATCCCCAAGAAATAATTCCCGATCTATCTCCGAATGTATCTCTAAATGGAACAACCTCAAGATCAGTCACAGTAATCTCAGGTTCATCCCAATAAGCATTCTGGTTAGGGTTCCTCTTAAACAACATTTGTCCCTTCTTAGCTGCTTCATCACGAGCATCACGTATCATTGCTGAGAAATGAGGGGCTTGGGGAGGCTCATTCTCAACTCGATCAACATCCCCTGATGTCTGACCAGTTGGCATGGTAACATGATAGGCTTGAACATGAAGATTGATTTTGTATTCATCAGCAGACGTTTGATACTTATCACCAAGGTCATCCTCAAGCTTCTTCTTTAACTCAAAATAGCTTGAATTCAAAAGATTGAAATGATCTTGAAGATCAGAAATCTGCTTTGACTTTAATGCTTTGTCCTTAAGAAGATCAGCTACTTGCACACCGAGCCTTGAATTTTTAGATTGAAGTTCGGATACTTGAACATTAAGCTTTGTATTTTCAACTTGAAGATCCGAAACACGGATGTCAAGCTCAATGTTCTTCTGACTAAGCACCGATATCTCCTTCTGTAGCCCAGGGATAGTGAGATTGTCTCCTCCAGAACCGTCGTCCCCAATAGAGATACCTTTACCACGAGGGGGAGGCATCGAGAATTGCTCCTCAGCTAAGAGCTTGGCTAATCTCACAGAAGCATCATCGTCATCAGATCGAGGAGGAGAAAAACCTGGTGGAATATAAGATCCACCAACTTCAAAAGTGGTGTCTGGGCCCACAGTAAACAACTTGGTCGTAGTAAGACTGGGAGTAGTGGTAGGTGGTACAGGAAGGCCACTAACAAGATCTGCAATTAAATCACTTTGCCTTGGGTCCCTTCTTATTTTCTTCAAAGGGGGTTGACCGGTCTGTGTTGATGTAAGATCACTCATGAATGGCTCTATAGAATGAGAAGCAGAAACCGGAGGAGGAAATCCTATAACCATCTCCATAGGAGTGGAAGTATTCGCCATTTGGTTTATGGTAGGAAGTGTAGTTTCAAGAACTTCATCAGGCTCCCTTGTCTCTGTCGTTGGAGGAACGACTTCATCAACATTTCTGAAAATCATGTCAAGGTTCTCGTTCGTAACAAAATTAGCACTACTTGCAAGGGATGCAGCAATATCATCATGATCAAAACCGGTAAGATCAAGATCATCAAAAGAATCATGTTTATCTCCCTCGACCTCCGTCTCAGTTGCTACAGTCCTTTCAACATAATCACTTTGAACATTAGCAGCGATCAAATCATGTTCTTCCGCCACATTAGCTTCAGGAGTCGAAGTCTCTTCTTCTTCTCTATTCTCGTCGTCAGATACGGTAATAACATTGTCGTTTGCAGATGATTTCTCAGAAGATGCAGGCTCAGAAGATGCCTTGTCAGAGGACCCATGAGATTCTGAGGACTCATTCAGTTCAGCGAACTTCCCAAACTTCTCTAGAGGATACTTTCCTTGAAAAATAACTTTTCCTCTCCGGTTTTGCTTGATAAGCCCTACAGTGTGAGGACCCAATGATTGCATATCAATAGTATCGCCTTCCTTTACCATATCTAGAAACTGAGTATTGATAAACAATTTAACGAACCTAGGATACAATAAGAAAGTATCCCGGGTTGAAGCCTTGATGTTTACCGTAAACTCATCCAAGATAAATCTAGAAAAGTTGAATTTTACTCCAGCAGCAAGAGAAACGATCGCTCCAGTATTCCACATTGAGATTTCATCAGCTCCTGATCTTCTTCCTGAAATACAGCTAACAAACACATGCGCTAAAATCTCCAATACAGAGGTAAGAGCTTCTTTAAAGTTGGAGGTGAAGTGCCTTCATATCCCATCCTCCTTAGAATTCTCTGAGCATCCTCAATCCCGATCTTCGTGGGAAAATTAGGTTGATCATCAATCAACAACGTATCTCTGATAAAGCCCTCAGTGATCACTATCTCGCGTCCTTTTACAGTAGCTTTAATAACGACAACTACAACATCATCCATTTCCATTTTTGCAGTCGCCCAGAACTCTCTGATCAAATTTTGGTAGACAATTGGATTCACAGTGATAGTTGATGGCAAACAACATTCCTTGAGTCTGTGAATCATCGACTTGAGGTCCGAGTGAACAACTGGAGGATCCGCCAAGACAATAGACAGATTATGCATGTCCGCAAATTTGGGGTTCGCCATTGATCTGCACTAACCATACCAAGTAAGACAGAAAGAACCAAACAAACAACAAAAATTTTAGACAATTTAATTTTGATCCCAACAATAACATAACAATTTTAAAATTAGGTCAAAATCAATTTTCTTAGTCAATATTGGAGTTTGCGGTCAACAGGGAGTTTGCGGTCAACAGGGGTTTACGGCCGTAAACCCCTTGCCAGTAAATCATCGACCATCTACGGAGTTTACGGTCGCAAGCAGTTTACGGCCGTAAGCTTGGGCCGCAAACTCCGACGGCTCTTCTTTCTCGATTTCTGCCTCAAAAACGCTGTGAATCATGCAATAAGATACATATTCCTGGTCAAAAACTCATTACCTTCGAGATTATCGGATTAGATTTGCAAGATTTGACGATTTTTTTTTGAAGAGAGAGAGGGTGGAGAGGAGTTTGCGGCCGGAATCATAAAAGTGATGGAGATTCCGGCAGTAAACTCCTATTTATACCCATTTCACCTTTACCTGATAGCCACTCAGTAGAAGACAGTCTCCAACACAGTCCGATATTTTTTTTAAAGAATTTAAAAATCTTTTGAGGATTAATATTAAAACTAAAATTAAAAATAAAATAAATTAAATTAAATTAACTTTGCAATAATTAAAAATTAAAATAAAACAATTTTATTTTAGCAGTTAACAAAATAAAAATAAAAATAAAATAAAAATTAAAATTAAAATTAAATTTACTCCAATTAAAAAATATACAACTTAAAAATTAATTATCGAGAAAAAAGTTTGTGACGCTGGGATCATAGTTGTTGGACAGCCTTATTCCACTTGTCGGTACCCTTATTTTCATGTCTCCGTCTGATCGATCGCCAGTATTGTGGTCCACTTAAACACGAAAAATTTGTGACAATTTTAGGACAACTTACCAATGACATGACACATTCATATAAATGATTATAATTTTATTATCATGATTGGCCCAAATTCTTAAATAAAATTTTATTCTGACCATTTAACTGACTACAACCAGGGATATTGTTGTCCACCTAAATTGAGCAGCGAGATATACAGACAACCTGTACGTGTTCAATTTTAATTGTACTAGAACGTGTTTCCCGCTTCCTGGCATGCCCCAGCCATCAAGAACTTCCAAAATACTCCTTACACCAGGTGAGCAGACAATTGTTAAGAGAAAGATAGATTTAGAATGCATATGTTGTACATCCAGGTCGGATCTGTTCCAATCACGCAAAGGATGAAACATATTGTCAACTGAAGTTTTAGAGGGATTGGGAAGAGAATGGTGAATATACTGTGTACCAGGTCGGATTTTGAGTCACGCAGAGGAGACAGTATATGGCTAACAAATAGAAAGAATTGCATAGATAGAAGATGCAGAGAAATAAAGTTGTATATGTTATAGTCCAGGTCGGATCTCCCGATCACGCAGAGGAGGCAACATATGACTAACAGACAGAAAGAAAGAAAATAACCTTCTACATACCTAGTTTATCGGGATTCCCCAGTCACCCCATCCAACCGGAATTAAGGACAGAATCCGCACATCGAGGAAAAATGAATCCACAGCTCTAGATACGGGTTATTTAGTGTGACCGATAGATTCCCATGTATATCTCCCTGCTCAACCTATATGAGCGTCGTGATGTCAAGCTAAACGGATCTAATTAGGCCAAAGTCTGTCAAGTTCTTAAATTCATTAGATTCAACTTTCCCTAGTCAAGTCCGTTTAAAAACTTTCGTGCCTACCAGCGCATCGAGCACAGAGCATAGACGATTCAATTTAGGTACGTTACGCAGATTCAGATTGCCTTTTATCACTTGCTAATTTCATTTCCCAGTACAACACCTGCAAACAAGACTAACAGCAACATTTTTAATTTTCTTGATTTTTAATGTTTTTGGATTTTTTATTGTTTTTGGAATTTTTTTTGATTTTTTATTGTTTTTTGATTTTTGATTTTATTTCTCCCCCTAAATTTGTGCATGGATGAGAATTAAATAAAATAAAATAAAAATAAAAATAACATGTGAAAATTTAATATATCCTAAAAATTAAAAAATAAAAATAAATTTAAAGATAAAATAAAAAAATTGAAGAATTAAGAACAAGAAAAAAAATAAAAACTTAATTCTCAAAACGAATCATTTTCAGAAAACCCACAAGCACATCGAAGCGAGCTTTGTGAACAAATCCGCCACATTTTTAGCAGTAGGGACCTGTTCCAGTCGGATTAGTGAATGCTCGTGACAGTCTCTGATAAAGTGAATTTTAATGTCGATGTGCTTGGTTTTAGAGTGTTGGACTGGATTTTTGGCAATTTGAATAGCGGCCTCATTATCACAGTAAATAGGGGTTTCTAAATAATTTAAACTGTAATCCAACAGCTGATGTTGGATCCAGATGACTTGAGAACAGCAGGCCGATGCAGCAACATATTCCGCCTCCGCTGTGGATGTCGACCCAAAGATAATGTCGTCAACATAGATTTGCACAAGAATTTGATCATTGCCGACATGCTTGATAAACAAAGTCTGATCGATAGTACCACGAGAGTAACCATGCTCGTGCAAATTCTTTGTTAGAGTTGCATACCACGCTCGAGGAGCTTGATGTAACCCATACAATGCCTTGTCCAACTTGTAGACATGATTAGGAAATTTTGAGTCAATGAACCCAGGAGGTTGATTAACGTAGATTTCTTCCTTCACTTTGCCATACAAGAAGGCAGTCTTGATGTCCATTTGATACACGGTAAAGTTCATGTAAGAAGCGTATGCTAGAAAGATATGAATAGCCTCCAGGCGAGCTACTGGAGCATAAACTTTAGTGTAATCAAGACCCTCGACTTGTCGAAACCCGCGAACTACCAATCGAGCTTTATTTCTCACTATAACCCCTGAATCGTCCTGCTTATTGCGATAAACCCATCTTGTGTCAAGAGACTTCTTTCCCTTTGGTAACTCAACTAACTTCCAAACACCGAGTTTTTCAAATTGATTCAGTTCCTCATGCATTGCATCTACCCAGCTGGGCTCATTCAGAGCCATTTCAACATTCTTGGGCTCTATTTGAGAGATAAAGCAAGAGTAGAGACAAGCATTAATATCTCCACTCTGACTTCTTGTTTTAACACCGTCCCCCAGCTGACAAATGATGTTGTCGATCGGATGATCGCGTTGAATTCTTGAAGGTATCTTTTGGCTGATGCCATTAAGAGAGACAGGAAGAGTATGAATGTTGATACCTCCTTCATTTTCTGATTGAGCCACTCTATAAGGCTCTGCTACAAACTCATTTGAAATAAGTTCAAGAAAGAGTAGTTTCATAAAGGCTGAGGAAGCTGCGGAAGCGTCATTAGACATGAATTCTCTTTCCATAGGAGCTGATGGCGTAGCTTCAGCATCAGAAGTATCATTTTGACTATCATGTTGTACAAATGACTCCCCCTCTGGTATAGCAGAGGACTCCCCCTCAGATGAAACCGGGGACTTCCCCTTGGATGAAGAAGAGGATGGAGATGGAGGTATGTAGACAACTTCTTCATCTTCATCTTCAGAAGTCTTCTTCGAACCAGAAATAGATCCAGACGAGCTACTCGACGACACATTTATTGATTTGAACAACGACGTGTAATCAAACAGCCAATCCGGACCCACTCTAGCGTCCGTCTCATTTTCTTCCAGCCAACACACGTCATAGGATTCCACAATTTGTTTTGTCTTCTTATTGTAGACTCTATAAGCAGTGCGAGCAGCATACCCTACGAAGTAACAATCATCGGCCTTGGCTTAAACTTCGGGTTGGTATCTAAGTGAAGAAGGGTGCAAGGACAGCCAAATACACAAAAATGACTTACTGATGGCTTGTGATTATATAAAATTTCATATGAGGTCTTCATCTGAGCTTTGTTGATCAACACGCGATTCTGAACATAGTAGGCAATGTTTATCGCCTCAGCCCAAAAGAAGACTGGTAGCTTTGAATCACACAACATCATCCTTGCAGCGTCTTTCAACGTTCTGTTTTTCCTTTCAGCAACAACATTTTGTTGGGGTGTGTGAGCAGAGTTGTATTGACGCATGATACCCTTTTCTGCGTAAAAGTGATCGAGTACATAATTCTTGAACTCTATTCCGTTATCGATATGAAGCGCCTTCACTCGATTGTTAGTTTGATTCTCAATTAATACAATGAATTTCTTAATCAAATCAGCAACTCCAGCTTTATTGGATAGAAAGAAGACCCACGTAAACCGAGAGAAATCATCAATCACAACCAGGCAGTAAGAATTTATGTTGATGTTGAGAACATTTACTGGTCTAAACAAATCCATATGTAGCAATTGAAGCACCTGGCTAATTGAGTTGACTTGTTTTGGTAGGTGTGGTTTTCTATGATGCTTTCATTGTGCATATGACACACACTTTTCGAACGTAATGAAGTCTTTGACAGGCAATCCACGGACTATCTCATTTTTTGCAAGACGATTCAAGTTCTTGGCATTCACATGACCTAGTCTTATGTGCCACAACATTGCAGTTTGTTCGGAGACCTTGGAGAAAAGGCACGTAACTTGTTCTGGAAGGTTGCTATTCATATCAATTATATAGGCATTCCCATCCCTTTTAGATTTTACGAGAATCCACTCTTCTGGGTAGTGATGCCTGGTTTGAGAATCATGCATTCCTTATCAGTGAAATGCGTAGAATAGCCCTTGTCACAGATCTGAGATACACTTAACAGACTATGCTTCAATTCGAGAGCAAAATTAACATTCTCGAAACTTAAAACCCCGTTTGTGACAATTCCTCTTTGAGTGATCTTTCCACCTTCTCCACCCGCAAAGGAGATGTATCCCCCATTAAATGATTGAATGTTGTGCAGTTGGGCGATATCTCCCGTCATATGCCGGGAACAGCCGCTGTCGACGAACCAGGGTCTGACGACATTCCCCCGCAACGTCCCTTCAAAATGTGCGGGTTTAATTAGATTTAGGAACCTAGGTCATTATTTTCCTGGGTGGTCCTGATGCCTTTTCAAATTGATAACTTTCGGATTTTTTAGAGGACACAGAAGATGAATTGGAAGCTTTTTTGGGCAGCCATTGATAATTTGCTTTTCTAATAGTCCCGGGTGATTTTGAATGTTTATCAGTTTGCTTGAAGCATATGGGTTTTCTACCAGATTTGGTTGAAGACTCACTGCTGCTTGTTGACGAAACCGATCTTGGTTTAACTATGCTCGGTTTTGGCAAGCTGCCTGGGACTTTGTAATGAAAAACCTTTTTATGTTTTTGAAAAACGACCCTTTTCTACTCCGATCATCTTTCTAATCATCATTCCTAGAATGATTTCTCAAGGACTTTCTAGTTAAAGACCTTCCTCTGAATTCATTTTCTCCTCTTGGAAATTCGAAGTGTACAAACATACGATTTTGACAATTTCTAGCTATATGTCCACCAACTCCACAATTGAAACAAATTTGTTTGTTATTGTTATAACTTGTACTACATTGATCAGATTTGTTTTCCATCTCAACACCCTTGCTTCTCTCACAAGAACATGAATGAGAATTAGGTTGTGAGGCAAGTGAGGGTGCATTAGATTGGGAAAGTTGTGAAATTGGTGGTTCTTTAAAATCATTATCACACACATCAGAATTGTCAACTAAATTGTTCAAAGCAGACACTTTCAACCCATTCAAAACAGCATCAGAAACACTAGAAACACCACCACAAAAAACATTGTAATTTGAAACATCAGAAAAAATATTGTCTTTATTCAAAACTAAAACTTCAGGTTTAGACTCGATTTTATTTTCAGAAACACATCCTTCAACTTCGTGCTTTGACTGATTCAAGGATTGATCTGCAGGAGAAGTAGAAATGTTAGTACTTTCAACATTAATAAATCCTCCCGAAATAAAACCATATGACTTGCCATAAACCATAAATGGTTCATTAGGAATCTCTTCTTTAGACAAAGGCTTGTGCTGATATGAATGATTGAAGGGATGGGGCACTTGATTATAACCTAGACCCTTTGATTGATTTCTCTTAAATTGCATGCAACGGTCTATCATATTTGTAACTACCTCAGTCGAGACATCATATTTTCTAAAATCAAAATCAGCAGTTTCAAATTTGCCCTTTATAGATTAAATTTCAGCCACTGTAACGCCCGTAGATCAGGGCTAGTCAATTTAGAGACGATAAGCGTGAAAAATGACTTTTTGATGAAAGATTATTTAGAATGAGTAATCTTAACTAAGTTATAGTATATGTTACAAGGATTCCGTACATATAAAGAACGCCGAAATCCGACTTATAACGAAGAAGTTATGACCTGTCGAAGTTTCGCGACAAAACCGGCAAGACACAGCGCGATGTAAAAAGTGAAGTTACGTTACAATGATATTTAGCCTTAGCGATCTAAACAAAAGTCGTAGATTTCGTTAAACCGTGAGCGTGCATAAAAAGAACGTTCAAATCTGACTTCGTATGAGGAAGTTATGATTTTTCTAAGTTCCGACTTGGTGATATGCAACCCGAATACTCGATTTGAGATCGAGCGGTTTTTAGCCGAGACAATCTAAATGAGAATCGAAGATCTCGTTAATAGTAGTGAAACGATAAAAAGATAGGCGAAAACGGACGTCGGATGAAGAAGTTATGAATTTATAACGGAGTTTTCCTATCCCGGCCTACTAAAATAATATAATAAAAATAAAGTCAAAATTAGCTGATGGAGTCCAAACGAAAGTTGTAGAGCGTATTCTTACCTACGCGTGGATATAAAAAACATCGAAAACGGAGTTTATATGAAGAAGATATGAATTTCAGAAGTTTTTAAATGATTAATATTTATTTATTTAATCTTTAATTCGGATAATATCCGAAGGAGTCATTGGTCTGATCCGAACTATGCCCAGCGTAGTTGAGTACGCCAAGCGTACCTCGATACATGCACCACCTCGGACTCGAGTGCTCCGATGACGCATGCAGTGACGTTTCTGGAGGCGTACGCCCTGCGTAGAGCATTACGCCCAGCGTAATGCGAGGCCTCAGCCTCCTATAAAAGGCTTGCGAGGGCAGCCGAGAGTTTTTCTCTTTTTCTCTTCTCTCTCTCTCTCTCATTTAGCATCGTTTTGCATGCCAGAAGTATCCCGGAGCCCCGGTATCAATCCCGAGCCCCGAATCAAGTTCTGAAGCCCCAAAGATCCTGAGAAGTAAAATTCCCGAGCCGAAGCTCTGCCCGCGAGAAGCCAATTTTTGTGAAGATCTTCCAGATCTACCGAAGAATACTACTTTTACGAGCCGTAGTGCTGTCCGATCATCTTATGATCAAGTGAGTGTATATTCATTTTCTTCTATCACATAATTATAAAGTATTTGATTTGAAATACGTGTTATGTGTACATATTGTTGTTTATATGAGAGAACGCATATTTACTTTCTTCTAACACATAAATACGAAGTATTTGCTATGAAATATGTGCTATGTGATTATATATATTGTTTGTCTATTTGAGATGTGCATAGAATTGATGTTTTATACAGGTGTTAAATGATTTAAACTGTGTAAGTATTTGTATCTATGAAAAGGTTGGGTAGAACATGGGTAGATGGGATAGTTGGTGACTATGGAGTTAGCGCCTATTTCATAAACCTTGGTGACTATGGAGTTAGTGCCTACTGTATAAACCTTGGTGACTATGGAGTTAGCGCCTATTGTAAAACCTTGGTGACTATGGAGTTAGCGCCTGTTGAGTAAACCCTGGCGACGATGTGACTTCGTGCCTATACCTCAGGTCAATCCTTAAGAATGAAGGATAGATGATTCTTAGGGTAGATCTTTAAGATAAATGGAGATAATGGGGGATGGGTAATTGGGTTGATTGTTTGATAACTGAATATAATAAATGTATTATTGTGGGTTGAAAACCCTATATGCTCACCAGGCTCCCAAGCCTGACCCACTCAGTTTTCTTTGCATTACAGGTAATGGTACAAAAGTATAAATTGGTGGACTTGACGAGAGATTTTGGATTATAGATCAGTAGTTATAAATAATTGTTGTAAGTTGTATGCTAAGTTCTCTAAATGTGATTTTTGGATTCGAGAAGTCCAATTCTTGGGTCACGTGGTCAACCAAGAAGGTATAATGGTTGATCCAGCAAAGATTGAAGCTGTAATGAAGTGGGAACAACCAAAAAGTCCTACGGAGATCCGAAGCTTTTTGGGATTAGCCGGATATTACTGAAGGTTTATCCAAGGCTTTTCTTCGATCGCTAGTCTATTGACAGCTTTGACCCACAAAGGAGCTACTTATGCTTGGAGTGATAAGCATAAAGAAGCATTCGAGAAACTAAAGAAGAAGCTATGCGAGGCACCAATTCTTTCTCTACCCGATGGGGTTGAAGACTTCGTTGTTTATAGCGATGCGTCTGGTGTTGGATTGGGTTGTGTTTTGACCGAGAGAGACAAGGTGATCGCGTATGCATCTCGACAGCTAAAAGAGCATGAAAAGAACTACCCGACTCATGATTTGGAGTTGGCAGCGGTAGTTTTCGCTCTGAAAATATGGAGGCATTACCTCTATGGCACAAAGTGCAAACTTTTCACTGATCATAAGAGTCTCCAATATCTCTTTACTTAGAAGGAATTGAATATGAGACAACGACGCTGGCTAGAGTTACTTAAAGACTACGACTATTAGATACTTTACCACCCCGGTAAAGCAAATGTTGTTGTTGATGCTCTCAGTCGGAAAGTCAATCTTGAAAGAAAAAGGCCAAGAGCGTTGAGAATTGAAGTTGTCTCGACCATTGTGGAAAGTATTAAGAAAGCTTAAGAGGAAGCTTTTGAGAAGAATGACCGAAAGGAGGAACGTTTCGGCAAGACGTTGGTGTTCAGTATAAACAGTCATGGACTAAAAGTGTTCCAAGATCGGATTTGGGTACCTAAGTCAGGAGGAATAAGAGATCTTCTGATGGAAGAATCTCACAATACCATGTACTCCATTCATCCCGGTAGCACAAAGATGTATAGGGACCTGAAACCCTATTACTGGTGGCCGACGATGAAGCTCGACATTGCGAAGTATGTGGCGGAGTGTGTGACCTGTCCGAGAGTCAAGGCACAACATCAGAAACCGTATGGGAGTTTAGAACCATTGCCTGTGCCCACGGTTAAGTGGGACGACATTGCTATGGATTTTGTCACTAAACTTCCCAGAATAAAAAGTGGTCACGACATGATTTGGGTGGTCGTTGATCGATTCACTAAGAGTGCGCATTTCATAGTAGCTAATGAGAAATGGTCTATGGAAAAGCTTGCGAATTCTTACGTGAAGGAAATTGTGAGGCTTCACGGTGTTCCGTAAACGATTATGTCGGATCGTGACAGCTGTTTCACCTCGCGATTTTGGAAAAGTCTACAAGAGGAATTGGGTACCAAGTTGTGTTTAAGTACAGCTTACCATCCGCAGACTGATGGTCAAAGCGAACGGACGATACAAACACTTAAAGATAAGCTGAGAGCATGTACCCTGGAACTCCAAGGTAACTGGGATGAACATTTACCATTGGTAGAATTTTCCTATAATAATAGTTTCCACTCGAGCATTAAGATGACACCTTATCAAGCTTTGTACGGGGAGAAGTGTCGTACGCCGTGTTGTTGGCTTGAGGCTGGGGAAAAGCAGTTTATGGGACCAGAGATAGTCCATCAAACTGCTGAAAAGTTGAAAATAATTAGGGAAAGAATGTTAGCAGCTCGGGATCGTCAAAAGAGTTATGCTGACAAAAAGCGAAGACCGATGACTTTTGAAGTTGGAGATTCGGTTTTGCTTAAAGTCTCGCCGTGGAAGGGACTTATAAGATTTGGTAAAAGGGGAAAGTTAAGTCCAAGGTTTATTGGACCGTTTAAAGTTCTTCAGAGAATTAGGAACCAAGCTTACAAGCTCGAACTACCAGAAGAACTGAATGGAATTCATAACACTTTTCATGTATGTTATTTGAGGAAGTTCACGGGATAAGTTCCCGACATGATTCCACTTCCGGAGTTGAGAATCAATGAGAACAAAAGGTTGATTGAAGAACCAGAGGCAATCGTTGACCGAAAGACTAAGAAGTTGGGACGCAAGATGGTCAAGTTAGTGCTTGTCCGATGGAAACACACGAATGGGCCAAGTCTCACCTGGGAGACGGAGAGTGACATGATGAGTCGCTATCCGCATTTGTTTGATGATGTATGATTCCGGGGACGGAATCATTATAAGGTGGAGAGAATTGTAATGCCTGTGTTTTTGGGCTTGCCATTTTTAGCAATGTAATAGTCTAGGTTAACCTTTGTAACCCAATTTGAAATAATAAAAATGTATTATTTGCGAATTATGTGTGTATTTTCTTAATTATTATAATTTAATGAATTAAGAATAAAATGAGCCTCAAAATTTAAGTCTAAAATAAACTCGATATCTTTGGATAATGTTGTAGTAGTTGAAATGAGGTTTCCGAATATATATAGAACGCCCAAATCTGACTTCGTATGAGGAAGTTATGATTTTCTGAAGTTTCGACTTGGCAGTATGCAGCCTGAATACTCGATCTAAGATCTCGTTGTTAGTAGCGAAACGATGAAAAGTTAGGCGAGAACGGACGTTAGACGAAGAAGTTATTAATTTATAACGAAGTTTCTCTGTCCCGGCCTTCTAAAAATAAATAATAAAAATAAAATTCAAAATTAGCCGACGGAGTCTAAATGAAAGTTGTAGAGTATGGTCTGACCTACACGTGGATATAAAGAATGTCGAAAACGGAGCTCGTATGCGAAAGTTACGCAATTTAGAAGTTTGACGAGTCAAATTACGCCGAGCGTAATTTGAGTACGCCCAGCGTACTCAGAGGGGTGCAAGTTGTCTGACCAATACTCGAGTGCCACCAAATGACGCATGCAGTGACGTCGAAGTACACCTGGCGTAACCAAATTACGCCCAACGTACTGAGTACGCCCAACGTAATTAGAAATTACGCCCAACGTAATCCCAGACCCAGTAGCCTATAAATAGAACTCGAGGTCAGCCATTTTCCTTGCGATTTTTCTTCCTCTCTCTCTAAGTTTTGCATCGTTTTGCGTGCCAATCATATCCCGAAGCCCCGGTATCATTCCCGAGCCCCGAAGCAAGGTCCGAAGTCCCGAAGATCCCGAGAAGTGAGATTTCCGAGCCGAAGCCCTGCCCGCGAGGAGCCCGGTGTGACATCCCCATTTTCACGGCCAGAAAAGACCAATTTTGTTTATGCTTTATAAAAATCAGAGTACTTCTTTTAATAAAAATGTTGCGGAATTTGTTCCCAGAAAAACATGATAAATACGTTATTAAAACATTTTCGAAGAAATGTATTTTATTCATTTTAAAACGTTTGGGATGTCATTGTTAATATAGAAACATAAGCATAAACAGAACTTACATTTATTTACACTAGTGATCTACATCTCTTTAAATCTCTCAGTGTAATGTGACTTCATATCAACACCTATGATATAAATAAACTAAGTGGGTGAGGTTGGGAAACCTGGTAAGTACACAGGGTTTTCAACTCACAATAATATAATTATTATGTTTAAACAATCAAGCAATTAAACCCCATTACCCATCCCCATTATATTCTCTATTCTTAAGTCTACCCTAAGAATCAGCTTATTCCTCATTCATTCGTTCCTAAGGATCTTCCAAAGGAGTCGGCACGAAGTGCATCGTTGCTATGGTTTACACAACGGGCACTAAGTCTGCATAGTCGCCAGAGTTTAGGCACTAAGTCTGCATAGTCGCCAAGGTTTTGGCACCAAGTCTGCATGGTCACCAAGGTTTTGGCACCAAGTCTGCATGCTCACCAAGGTTTAGAGTACACCGGGTGAACACATCGTTCACAACACCTACAGGTTGCGAGCCTGCTAGTGTTCCACTGGACTGTTTAGAATAGTCCGTGGTTGTCATCCATACACTGCTGAATGATGGGGACATCGTTTGGGAAAAAGGCTTCTCACATCGTACACCTCTTACCCATACCTCATGGTCTATATCACCTCTCAACTCATCATCCATCTCATATTTCATCTATTATATCTACCCATGTTTTACCCCAACATTTGTGTGGATATAAAATACATATATAGTTTAAATCATTTAAAACATGTATAAAATCTTTCACCGAGCATAGACAGCAAGTAAACAGACAATATGCACACATAGCACGTAGTAAATACTTCATATGTCTATGTGTAAGTTGAAGGGGACCATGCACTCACTTGATTAGGTGGTGACTCAGCACTCAAGTAGCGCTTCGATACTCTCAAAACAACTTCCTTCGATAAAACCTAGTATCATTGCCACTAGGGTTTAGTCTAATATTAACCGCGGCTAATTGATAGTCTAGCTATTATTACTATTATATAAGCGTTAAATAACACTCAATATAACTCATAACAATAGCCCAAATACTTATTATAAGGTCCTAATAACATTACTATATTGAAACATAAGCTATACTAAAGATAGTGTAGGCATAGCTCACTTATAGCGGGTTTTCTCGAAAACCGGGCTTCGCTGGAGCAGCGTTCTCGAGCCAAAAGGCTCTTTTCTCGGGACTCCGGGAGCCTCGAGGCTTCCTTCGGGTGCTAGGGGGTTTACCTAGGCTTTAGGGGGGGGGGGGGTTGGGAGGCTTTAGAGAGAGAAACTAGAGAGAGAAAGTGAGGTTTGAAGGTGTGAAGAATGAGGGAACCCGACACCTCTATTTATAGGGGTGCTGACTGAAGAACTCGCTGAGTAGGAGGACCTACTCGCTGAGTTGGTGCATGTGGCAACCTTCTGGTGGTGCCACGTGTCCAATTCTGGTGGTGCCACGTCACCCCTATCGCGTATCAGCCTTCAAACTTAGAAAAATCATAACTATCGCATACGAGCTCCGTTTTTGACGTTCTTTATATCCACGCGTAGGTAAAATCAAGATCTACAACTTTTGTTTAGACTCCGTTGGCTATTTCTTGACCGATCTTAAATTTAACAGTAGGAGGCGTTTAGACTGTTAAATGACCGCGAAGAATTCGTAACTCCTTCATACGGAATCCGGTTTCGTCTATCTTTTTACTGATGATTTCTTATTAATGAGATCTTCAACTCTCATTTAGGTCGCGTAAGCCAAAAACCGCTCGAACTAAAATTCGAGTTTCGGGCTGTACACTACTAAGCCGAAACTTTGAAAAATCATAACTTCCTCATATGAAGTCAGATTTGGGCGTTCTTTTTATGGATTTTCTCGGTTTAACATATTCTATGACTTTGGTTTAGAATAATAAGGCTAAAAAGTCTTCTATCTTAAATTCACTTTTTACGCCTCCCGATGCCGTACCGGTTTTGCCGAAAAACTTCGACGGGCCATAACTTCTTCGTTATAACTCGGATTTTGGCGTTCTTTATATGTACGTAAACCTTGTGACATATTATACAACTTGGTTAAGATTATTTATTCTAAATAATATTTTGTCGAAAAGTCGTTTTCGACCCTTATTGCCTCTAAATTGACTAGCCCGGATCTGCGGCCGTTACACCCGGTTTTTGTGAAGATTTTCCAGATCTACCGAAGAATACTACTTCTACAAGTCGTAGTGTTGTCCGATCATCTTCTGACCAAGTGAGTGTGTAGTCCCTTTCAATACACGATATTATACAAGTAATCGTTGAATGTATTTAAGAATATGGGTTGTGTGAGGGTATTATTATTACCTTCTAACACATAGACTTATATGACTCTCCTTGAAATTTCTTGTTATGTGTTTACGTATTACTTGCTATTTGGATGAGGTATTGAAAGAGCAAGATATATAGTTTTTCTTTTAAAAAAATTATGTATAAAACATGTATAATTTTATCTACTAATATGTTGGGTAGAACATGGGTAGACAGTTGGTGTGCAATGAAATAAATTGATGAGATGCCTCGTTGTTGGTGTTATTCTAGTCATTCAACAGAGTATGGATGACGACCACGGACTCTTTCTAGACAGTCATGTGGAACACTAGCAGGCTCATAACCTGTAGGTGTTGTGAACGATGTGTTCACCGGTGTACTCTATCCTCCACATGGTTGCCTTTAGGACACTTATTGTTGAGGAAGCCCCTCTGCAGTAATGTCCGTCCCGATGAAAATACTAGGTTAGGTCCCTTGAGATAGATGTTATTTTAGGGATGTAAAGTGAGGATAACGGGAATGGGTAACCGGGTTATTGTTGATTGTTGAATTAAATATAATTATTTATTGTGGGTTGAAAACCCTATATGCTCACCAGGCCCCAAACCTGACCCACTCGTTTTATTTGTATCACAGGTAGTGGCGCGAGGGCATAAGATGGATGAATCATCAAGTTGTTTTGTTTACAAGTCTGTATATGTATATATTTGTTGAATGACTTGTAATGTTATTGTTTATGCTTTATGGTCTGTATCGGAACATGACATCCCGAGTTTTGATTATAAAATGAAAATGCATCTCTTAATGAAATGCTTTGATAAATATTATTTTATCATATTTTATTTTTGGGAACAAATTCCGCAACTCTTTTAAATCAAAATAAATTACTCTGAAAATGTTTAAAAAGCATAAATGAAACCGGTTTTTTCTGGCCGAGATTTTGGGGATGTCACATCTACCATATTTTAAGACACGAGCACTAGTATATTTTAGGAAAGTTGCCTAAAATGCTTTTATGTGCTAAATGTTATATGTTTGCCATATATGATATTATTTTTTCGGATCTATGGTATGTTGCCGACCGGATCTGGAAACCTTATGTGTGTAGGATTCTAAACGTACGTCTACGATATTAGAACTAGCATGTAAACGTTTCAGAGTGATAAGGATGATTTGAATATCTATCGTGAATGAGGATCTAATTTTACCTTATTGGTGTATAGATCAAAAATGGTGAGAACGAGGAGTGGAGTTGGAAATGATGATGAAAACAGGAATCAAATACTAGTGATAGAGCAAATACTTGTTGTAGCAGCAGCACCTGAACCAATGACAATGGTCGGAGTTCAAGTGATGATCCAGGCAATGTTGGATCATCATATGGAAGAAACCAGACGTTTGATTAGGCAGAATCGCGGAGAATTGATAATTCAAGTTGAAGAGCCCGAAGTAAATGGAGGGCAATCTAAAGGAGGAAACTACAATAGGACCATTGGTCAAGCCAACCCACCAATAGTTCGCCAAAACAACCAGGATGGAGGAAATGACGGACGTGGATGCAAGTACAAGGATTTCATGGCATTCAAACCACCGTGTCTTTCTGGGAGCCCGACACCGGTGCAAGTCATGGACTAGATCTCCGAGATGGAGACAATGTTTGAAAGTTGCGAGTGTAGCAACAGACAGAAGACTGCTCTTGCAAATCCTCTGTTAAAATTTGGAGTACTGAGCTGGTGGAAGTTACTGGCCGGTTCGATGCCCAAGGGGGAAGCTAGCAAGATGTCTTGGGAAGAGTTCGTGGTGGAACTGGAAATGCAATACTGCTCTGAGCAGGATCTTATGGAAATCAACAATGAGTTCCAAAATCTGAAGAAGGGAAAATTGAGCATCACTGAATACGTTAAAAGCTTTACGGAGAAGATGAAGCTTATTCCATACCTAATTCCAACTGAACTTTCCAAGGTCAACAAGTTTGCCAATGGATTACCAGCGGACTTTGGTCCGATAGTTAAGCAAGCAACCATATTGAAAGCCGCCATTTGGGCATCCAAGAATGTTGAGACCCAAATAAGGGAAAAGGGTATGGAAAGAGCTGAAGTTAGAGAGAAAAGGAAACCTGAAGGATCTTCAGTGACCAACAAAGAAAGCAAATTCTCGAAATTTGGGGGAAGAGATGAAGCTAAGTGGTGTGAGAAGTGTAAAAAGAAACACTTCGGGAAATGTAGTGAGGATATGACTTGCTACAAATGTGGGAAGACAGGGCATTACGCCAACAAGTGTGTGCCTATCAGGAAGATGTGTTACAGATGTAACGAAGAAGGGCATATTTCTAAAGACTGCCCAAAGAAAGACACACCTCCACAGCCGAGGGCATTCCACATGCTCCTCGACGAAGCAGAAAACGATGGGAGAATTAAAAGATGAAGACTTTGGAGCACTTGGAAGGGATATGGAGCAACAAGGGGTCCTTTTTGCGCCACATGATAATGAGATGGGTCAATAGGGATGCTCTTGCACCATCTTATTCTCCTCTTGCGCCATCTTGTTTTCTTGTTGAGCCATACATGTGACTGTTGCTCATGGAGATGTTGTTGCTACAAGATTGATGTTGTGTGCCATACTTGATGCTCTTGCTCCATTTAGATCCCTGTTGCGCCAAATAGGGTTGTAGTTGCTCCATGAAGAAGCTATGTCGCCATCATGGACCATCTTGGTACATGATGCGCCATATTGATTCCTTTGTTGTGCCATGTTGATCCAAGTATGCCTAGAAGATGGTAATGCTCGAGAATGTTCTAGAGGATGTTGCATGGAAGATTGTGATTGGTTGACACCCTTCATGGGCATATGGGCCAATGGGCTTGGCCCATTAGGGTTTTAGGTCTGGTCCCTCAAGTATAAATAGGGATGCATGCTAGGTCATTTTATATCTTGAGGTCTAGAGTGATAGGTGAATCTCTGTGTAATTGTAACCTCTGTGTTGAGAGCTCTGAAATAAAGAATACTCCCCTCCTACCCGTGGACGTAGGTCTCCTTGACCGAACTACATAAATATTGTGTCTTGTGTGCTTTTGGTTTTGCTAGTTATCTGCTTTACTTCCTAATAAGTGGTATCAGAGTTGTGGTTTGTATTCCTATGATTGAAGATGTCTATTCACAAGTTCGATTTGGAGAAGTTCACTGAATCAAATGACTTCACTTTGTGGAAGGTGAAGATGATGGATTTCTGGTTCAAAAAGGATGTGCGACAACACTGGAAGGAGAGGCAAAGCTGCCAACGGACATGACGGCTGATAAGAAGGTGGATATTGTGACGAAGGAACATAATGTCATTCTATTGAGCTTGACAGATGAAGTACTGAGGGAGTTTGTGGATCAAACAACTGCTTCTGTGCCCTGGGATAAACTTTATGACAAGTACCATACCAACTCACTGACAAACAGGTTATATCAGAAGCAAAGGTTGTACACTCTTAGAATGTCTGAAAGTACCCAAGTGAAAGATCATCTGGATAACTTCAATCGTATTATCATGGATCTACAAGGTGTTGATGTGAAGATTGAAGATGAAGATCAGACGCTCATTCTCTTATGTCTGCTTCATAACTCACATGAGAATTTCGTTGATACCATGCTTTATGGTAGGACAACGATCACTGTGAATGATGTGAAGGACTCTCTGATATCCAAGGAGCTGAAAAGAAAAGTTTCAGGTGGAGAGGAGGTGTCCAGTTTCGGTTTGTTTGTAAGGAGAGGGAGGACATCAGAGAGGAAAAGGGGAAACATAGGGAGATTACGTTCAAAATCAAAGTCTAAAGGTTCATCAAACATGAAATGTTATAACTGTAAGGAGAATGGGAACTTCAAGAGAAATTGTCCACAACTAAGGAATGGGAAGTCCAAGAGTGAATCAAGCAGCAATAACACTGTTTTTGTGGTTCAGGAAAGTTATAATGAAGGGGATGATGGTGATGTACTGACTGTGTGTACATCAAGTTCTACTGATGCTTGGGTCTTGGATTCTTGATGGCATGGTTCATATCAAGATGCTTGATGGCATGGTTAGGAAGTTAGATTGCTGGTAAGTTCCAAAACTTTGGAAGAATCTAATTTCTCTTGGCACATTAGTTAAGAATGTGATGAGGTACGCTGGTGAAGGTGATTGGTCAAAGTGACCAAAGGCTCTCTGGTTATAATGAAAGGGAAGATGAATCGTGGATGGATCTATATCCTAGAAGGAAGTACGGTTATGGGAACGGTGGCTATCTACCAATACTTGAATGAAGGTGATAACAAGACAAAGTTGTGGCATTGTGGGTTGTAGCACATGAGTGAGAAGTGCATGTCAGTTCTAAGTAAACAAGGACTGCTTGGTGGGAGGCTACTGGAAAGATAAAGTTTTGTGAAGCTTTCGTCAAGGGAAAGCATTGCATAGTGAAGTTCAGTACCGGTCAACACACAAGCAAGGAAATGTTGGAGTATGTTCACTCAAATATGTGGGGCCCTGCACTAGTGAAGTATCAGGGAGGATGCTTCTACTTTGTAAAATTCATTGATGACTATTCAAGGAAGGATTGGTTGTATTTTCTGAAGACGAAGGATGAGGTGTTTGGCAAATTCAAGGAGTAGAAGACCATGTTTGAGAAAAGGACTAGAAAACAGGTCAAGACTCTGATGATTGACAATGGGCTGGAGTTTTGTAATGATTCATTTGATAACTTCTGCAAGGCAGAAGGTATAGTGAGGTACCACACTGTACGACACAAACCCCAACAAAATGGAGTGGCAGAACATATGAACTAAACACTCATGAAACGTGCAAGGTGCATGCAGATATTTGCTAACTTATCCAAGCAATTCTGGGCGGAAGCAGTTAACACTGCATGCTATCTGGTGAACAGATCACCATCCACTGCAATAGACTTGAAGACTTCTCAAGAAGTATGGTCTAGGAGACCCTCTGATTATTCTGGTTTATGTATATTTGGATGCCCCGCATATGCTCATATGAATGATGGTAAACTTGAGCCAAGGGCAATGAAGTGCATATTTCTAGGATATGTGATAGGAGTAAAAGGTTATCGACTGTGGTGTACAGAAGAAGGAAGAACTCCTAAATTTATCATGAGCAAATATGTGACCTTTGATGAATCTGTCATGGGTAACGAGGGAGGAGGTGAAACAAGTCTCAACAGGGTCTAAGCCACCAAGGCCGACCCTTTATGGACTGTATCTAGTTATGGCATGATATGTTTATTGGTTTGCATCCTGGTAGTTAGGATGGGGTTATGTTTATGTTTAGTGACCTGGTTAGTGTAACGCCCGTAGATTTGGGCTAGTCAATTTAGAGACGATAAGCATCAAAAATTACTTTTTGACAGAAGATTGTTTAGAATAAATAATCTTAACCAAGTTGTGGTATATGTCATAAGGTTTCTGTACATATAAAGAACGTTGAAATCCGAGTTATAACGAAAAAGTTATGACGTGTCGAAGTTTCGCGATAGATTCGGCACGACACTGTAGGACATAAATAGTGAGTTTACGATAGAGCGGTATTTAGTCTTAGTGATCTAAACAAAATTCATAGAATATGTTAAATCGAGAGCGTGCATAAAAAGGACGTCTAAATCTGACTTCGTATGAGGAAGTTATGATTTTTCGAAGTTCCAACTTAGCAGTATGCAACCCAAAGTTCGAATATGAGATCGAGTGGTTTCTAGCCAAAACAATCTAAATGAGAATCGAAGATCTTGTCGATAGTAATGCAATAGTAAAAAGACAGATGAAAACGGACTTCAGATGAAGAAGTTATGAATTTCTAACGGAGTTTTCCTGTCCCGACCTACTAAAAGTAATATAATAAAAATAAAGTCAAAATTAGTCGACGGAGTCTAAATGAGAGTTGTAGAGCATAATCTCACCTACGTGTGGATATAAAGAACATCGAAAACGGAGCTCGGATGTGAAAGATATGAATTTCTGAAGTTCGGGCACAAACCCCGACACCATGTCAGAGTTCACGATGTGAACATAGGGTTCACGACATGAACTCTGTGATAATGTCTCCAGGAGCCTATCAGACCCAAGTTACGATGACGCACCTGATGACGACTGAACTCGTGATGTGAATATTTGAGATTCACGACGTGAATCCAGAAAAATGGCCCTATAACCGAAGGGCAGCCGGCCATGGTTACTTATTCCTACAGTCTCTCACTCTCTACACCCTCTCTAGCCCTCTTGAAGCACCCCCGAAGCCCCTGTATCACCTTGACACCCCAAGCAAGTCCCGAAGCCCCAAGGATCCTGAGAACAAAAGAGTTTCGAGCCGAAACTCTGCCCGCAAGAAGCCCGGTTTTTGGAAGATATCCTGGTTACATCAAATGAATAGTACTTATAGAGACGTACTGTTGTCTGAGCATCGTCTAATCAAGTGATTGTGTAGTCATTTTCATCTTACGCATAGATATGAAGTATTTGCTATAGAATATGTGCTATGTGTGTGTGTGTGTTTGTGTGTGTGTGTGTGTGTATATATATATATATATATATATATATATATATATATATATATATATATATATATATATATATATATATATTGGTTGTTTATTTGAGATGGATGTTGGATGAATGTTTTATACAGGTTTGCATATAATTTAAACTATATATGTAATTTATATCTACAAATATTTTGGGTAAAACATGTGTAGATGAAATAGTTGGTGTGTGAGGAAAGATGAGTTTGAGGATGAGACGAAAGATGATATAGATCATGAGATGAGGGTGACAGGTGAAAATGAATGAAACCTTTACCCAAACGATGGCCCCGTCATTTAGCAGAGTAAGGATGACAACCACGAACTATTCTAGACAGTCCTGTGGAACACTAGCAGGCTCGCAACTTGTAGGTGTACTCTAAAAACCTTGGCAACTATGAACTTAGTGCCTTATAGAAGTATGATGGTAGCTATGGATTTAGTACTGTGTAGATGAACGATGGTAGCTATGGATTTAGTACTGTGTAGATGAACCTTGGTAGCTATGGATTTAGTACTTTGTAGATGAACCTCGGGTAGCAATGGACTTTGTGCCAATTCCTTAGGTCAATCCTTAGGAATGAATGAATTAAGGATAGTTGATTCTTAGGGTAAAACCTTAAGAAATAAAGAAGATAATGGGGATGGGTAATAGGATTTATTGTTTGATGATTAAATATAATAATTATATTATTGTGGGTTGAATACCCTATATGCTCACCATGCTCCCAAGCCTGACCCACTCAGTTTCTTTGTATTACACGTAGTGGCACGAGAGCATAAGTTGGATGACTTATCAAGATATTTTGGATTATAGATCAGTAGTTGTAAATAACTGTTGTAGGGTCTATTTTGTACTGTTTATGCTTTTGGTGTGTATCGGAACAAGACATCCCGAGAATTTTGTTATATAATGCAAAATACATTTCTTTAAAGAAATGCTTTGATAAATTCTTATCACATTTTGTTTTGGGAACAAATTCCGCAACACTTTTCTTCAAACGATTACTCTAATTTTAAAACAAAGCATAAACAAATCAGTCTTTTCTGGCTGTGAAATTGGGGATGTCACAGTTAGGTCGGTGTCCTGGTTATAGGATGGTATTATGTTATATGCTAGTACGATCTGTTAGATTGGTATCCTGGTAGATGGGATGGTATTATGTGTTATGTGGTATGGTCTGTTTGATCAGTTCATTATTTTTAGACTGTTAATGATTATCTATTACATGTGCACATGTTTGTTTGGCGGTTGAGGCTTATCTGCTTTGTGTGAAAGCCAACAGACCTAAGCATTCCAACCTGTTGGTTACGGGCTGTGAGTATTCCATCCCGAGGATGATTGGACTCATAGTATGTGGGCATTCCAACCTGTTGGTTGTGGGTTAGGGGGTATTCCATCCTAAGGATGATTGGACCCATAGTATGTTGGCATTCCAACCGATTTGTTGAGGGTCTTGGGTATTCCAACCCGATGGTTGACTGGACCCATAGTATGTTGTTTATAATTATATGTGTATTGTCGTGGATATGGGTATTTTGGGGGAACTCACTAAGCTTTCGGGCTTACAGTTTCAGTTTATTGTTTCAGGTGCATTAAGGGATCGCAGCAAGGCTAAGGCGTGATCGTACAACTCTTCATGTTTTATTTATGTTTCTGGGAAAAATCTGATATTAGACTATTTTGAAAACAAATTTGTAATAACTACTAGTTTTAAATGTTTTCAAAAAGTTTTAAATTAGCTTGAATTTTATGGGTGTTACAAGTTGGTATCAGATCCTTGGTTTTAATGAATTGGAGGAACATTCGTGTGAATCCGGTCTCAAATCGAGGAAAGATTTTCAAAATTGTTTTAAATGGTTTTCAAAATAAGTAAAGGAGGACGCAGGGTGTACGATCAGCCAGAGCCAGTAAGTAACCCCAAAATACCATACAATCATTTGATTATGTTATATGTTAGAACAGCATGCTAGTACTAGGCTAGGGATTTTTAGGAATTGCATGATAGAATTGCCTGATTACATGATGACTGCTAGCCTAGGGTTTTCCTTATATGAGATTGACATCATTACTGTAGTTACTTGTGTATGTATCACGGCTGTACATAATTAATATCTTATAGCCCGAGAATGTTTGATTTGGCCTTATGTTCTATTCTTATTGATTAGGGCTTAGGGTAGGATATGATATTCGAAAGTCTATAGGGTCCATTGTTATGTATGGTTAGCATACACTAGTGTTGCAGGGTTGGTGGAAGTTTCATGGATGAGTGAGTTGTGTGAGCCCGGTAGGTCGATGTGAGTCAGTAATCCTTCCTCGAGGAGTGAGGTTGAGCAACCACCATATGTATATATATTGTTAGGGTGTTGTGATGATACTTGAGATAAATATGGGTAGGTGTGGAAGGTAGTATAGGCTCATACTACTAAAAGCACAAGACCCATACGCGTAACAAGGAATTCACAACCCCTAGGGTTTAGTCGGGATTTGGTTCCCAGTTACTTATGCAGATTGTCTGATATCTTCCTGTTATATTTCCAGTATGGTGGTTACGAGGCTTTTGTGACTTGATCCGAATTGGGATCTAGGCAGGGCGATCAGGAGGCCCCAACAGCACTTGAGGTTATCGGCTATGAGGGGCCAGTGTTGATAGAGGATCGAGTCAGGGAGATCATCCACGAGGAGGTGGTCGAGATTGTCTAGGGTCAGATTCTTGAGTTGTTTGGGTCTATCAAGACCGCTATAATGGATTGCTTTGATGACAGATACGCAGCCCTTACGGAGACGGCTGTTGCTCCAGCTGCATCGGTTGTATCTGCGGCAGGGGGAGGAGTAGGAGCCACTCGGGGGGTTCCAGTATAGGGATGTCGATAATATGAAGCCCCCTACTTTTGATGGGACTCAGGACCCCATCAAGGCTATGAGGTGGGCTTGGAGGGGTTTTTCTTTACTTGCTTGTGTCCTACTGACCAGAAGGTCAAGTGTGCTCTGAACCTGCTAAGGTCCGAGGCCAAGGATTGGTGGAGATTGACGACAACATCGTACACTGATGATCAAAGAGCCGGTGTTACTTGGGAGCAGTTCAGGGATATGTTCCGCACCCGATACATTCCATGGGTTGAGCGGGAACGATTGGCTCAAGAGTTTTTGAGTTTGAGACAATATGGGGAGTCGGTGACGACGATCAACCGTATGTTCACAGAGAGGGCGATGTTCTGCCTATAGTTTGCTTCCAACCAGACTCGGATGACTCGTTATTTGAGCATACTCAAGACTGACATCCAACAGTTTTTGTCTACCCAGCGATGTGATACTTTTCTAGATTTACAGGAGGCCGCGGGGAGCCGTGAGTTAGAGATCAAGTTGCAGTTGATGGAGCAGCTGCAGGCCCCGACACAGTCACAGCCGACGCTGAAGCGGTCTAAGACCGCTGATACCAAGATTTGGGGACAGCGAGGCCAAACTTGTGGGATGTGCGGAAAGGCTCATTCAGGGACGTGTTGATCAGGGAGTGGGTGCCACTGATGTGGCAAGCATTGCCATATGGCCAGGGATTGCAGGCAGCAGACTCCGGATTTTGGAGTCAGACTTTGTTATCATTGTGAGCAGGTGGGACATATGAAGACCCAATGTCCTCTTCTAGCCACCAAGACGACGCATGCTTCAGCGCCGGCTACATTGAGGATTGCAGATGGGAGGCCAGTTAAGGCAGAGTCTCTAAAGGCTCAGGGACGCGCCTTCCACCTTACGGTCGAGGAGGCCAGGGTAGCACAGGATGTGGTTGCTGGTATGTTTCTATCTTTTATCTCATTTATTATATTTGTTTTATGCTTATCTGTTGTACCTGTGATTAGGTACGTTTCTAGTTAACTCCTTTCCTGCATTGGTTTTATTTAACTCGGGGGCGAGTCGGTCGTTTGTATCTCAGACTTTCAGTAGGGAGTTTAGTGTGCCAGTAGGTGAGCTAAAGTGTCCGTTGCAAGTCTCTATCGCCAATGAACACGGGGTTTCTACTTCTTCGGTCTATCGAGGATGCGAGTTGGAGATCATCGGAGTATCCTTTCCAATAGACTTGATTCCTATTCCCATGGGGGAAGTGTGCATGATTCTGGGGATGGAGTGGATTAATAGATTTGGTGTCATGATAGATTGTGAGGGCCAGCGGGTGATAGTTCGAACCCAAAGTGGGGGAGAACTGATGGTATATGGCAAGGGCACCATAGTGGGAGGAAGGTTTTGTTCAGCTGCTAGGGCTCAGTAGTAAATTCAGCACGGGTGTGCGGGTTATCTGGTGTATGTGGTGGATACGCGAGCCAGGGATCAGATTTCAGTTTCAGAGGTTCCAATAGTCAAGGAGTTTGCTGATGTGTTTCCGGAGGAGTTGCCAGGGATACCTCCGGAGAGTCAGGTCGAGTTTCGAATCGACTTGGTGCCGGGTGTGGCCCCTATCGCCAAGGCGTCGTACCGGTTGGAGCCACCCGAGATGCAGGAGCTGTCATCACAGTTGCAGGAACTGTTAGGCAAGCAGTTCATTCGACCTAGCAGTTCTCCATGGGGAGCACCGATCCTCTTTGTCTGGAAGAAGGACGGTTCGCACCGGATGTGCATTTATTATAGGGAGTTGAACAAGTTGACGGTGAAGAACTGTTATCAACTCCTAAGGATAGATGATCTCTTTGATCAGTTACATGGTACATCTTGGTTCTCTAAGATAGATTTGAGGTCGGGGTATCATCAGGTCCGGGTCAGGGAGGAGGACGTGGAGAAGACCGTGTTTCAGAATCGTTATGGTCATTACGACTTCGTGGTGATGCCATTGGGCTCACCAACACACCAACATTATTCATGGACCTGATGAATTGGGTCTGCAGACCGATGCTTGATCGCTCGGTCATAATGTTTATTGATGATATCATGGTATATTCCAAGACCTGAGAGCGGCATGAGGAGCACCTCAAGGAGTTATTGGGAGTTCTGAGAAGAGAACGGTTGTATGCAAAGTTCTCTAAGTGTGAGTTTTTGTTACGAGAGATCCAGTTCCTCGGAAATCTCGTAACCAAGAGGGGATTCTGGTTGATCCGGCCAAAATCGAGGCAGTCATCCAGTGGGAGGTGTCGAGATCTCCTTCAGACATTAGGAGTTTTCTGGGATTAGCAGCGTACTACCGAAGATTTATATGGGATTTCTCCAAGATTGCAGTACCCCTCATTCATCTTACGAGGAAGGGGGTAGATTTTCGGCGGGGCCTTGAGCAGCAAATAGGGATGCAAACGGATAAGGGGATTCCCCGCTACCCACGGGTACCCGACCCGAACGGATCGGGGATTCCCCGCCCTAGCGGGTAACGGATTGGGGATGGGTTTCAACTATCTTACCCGTAACGGGGACGGGGCGGGGGTGGGGATGGGTCTGGGATCGGAGGTCGGGTACGGGGACGGATATTGTAGTCTCCGCCAATATCCGCCCCCGTTTGCATCTCTAGCAGCAGAGGACGTTTGAGACCCTCCGTTAGCGGTTGTGCGAGGCTCCAGTTTTGACACTCCCGAAGTGAGTTGAGGATTTTGTGGTGCTCTGTGATGCATCCATCATAGGCTTGGGGGAGGTCCTCATGCATAGAGGATGAGTGATAACGTACGCATCGCGGCAGTTGAGGCCGCATGAGATGAGATAACCTACGCATGATTTAGAGCTGGGAGCGGTGGTGTTCGCTCTCAAGATATGGAGACATTATCTATATGGGGTCCGTTGTACCATATACACGGATCACAAGAGCTTGAGACACATCATGGATCAGCCGAACTTGAATATGAGGCAGCACAGGTGGCTGGATGTATTTAAGGACTACAATTGCGAGATCCTTTACCACCCCGGTAAAGCAAAGGTGGTGGCGGACGCCTTGAGACACAAGTTAGCTGGGTTTTCCACCCAAGCGATATGTATGAGGATAGCGGTGATTTCTCCGCTTATGAGTTTGATCAGAGATGCTCAGGTTGAGGACATGCAACCTGAGAACTGGAAGTTGAAGAGGATCAGGGGTGAGAACACCCGGTTTGTGCAGGATAGCCGAGGATTATTAACCCGATGCGATTGGGTATGGGTTCCGATGTTTGGTGGGGTCAGACAGAATGTCATGGAGGAGGCTCATAAGTCTCATTTCTCTATTCACCCGGGGACCACCAAGATGTACAAAGACCTGAGTTTGAGTTACTGGTGGCCATGTATGAAGCGAGAGATCGTTTGGTACGTCGAGAGGTGCTTGACCTGTAGGATGGTCAAGGCTGAGCATCAGAGGCCGCATGGTATGCTGCAGCCCCTGGAGATTTCCATGTGGAAATGGGAGCAGATCACGATGGATTTCATTACCAAACTGCCGAGGACGGCGAAGGGTTTTGATGCTATATGGGTCATCATATATCGATTGACCAAGAGTGCCCATTTTTTGGCTATACGGGAGAGTTCTTCGGCCGAGAAGTTGGTCGACGTGTATGTTCGCGAGATCGTTGCTTGCCATGGGGTTCCGATCTCCATTGTTTCTGACAGAGATGTTAGATTTACCTCCTGGTTCTTGTAGAACTTCCATTAGGAACTAGGAACGCGACTGCACTTTAGTACAACATTTCATTCGTAGACCGACGGTCAGAGTGAACGGACCATTCAGACCCTCGAGGATATGTTGAGGGCGTGTGTTATTGATTTTAGTGGGAGCTGGGATTACCAACTACCCCTTACAGAGTTCGCCTACAACAACAACTATCATTCCAGCATTGGCACCCCGCCTCTCGAGCTGTTGTATAGGCGGAGATGTCGCACCCCAGTTTGTTGGGGTGAGGTCGGACATTGGGTGATGGGATGGACGGAGGTACTCTTGCAGACTACCGAGAAGATTCAGTAGATTAGGCAACGACTGCAGACCGCTCAAAGTCGGCAGAAGAGTTACGCCGACAAACACCGATCTGAGTTAGAGTTCCAGGTGGGTGATATGGTACTCCTGAAGGTCTCACCCTGGAAGGATGTGATCCACTTCAGGAAGAGGGGGAAATTGGGTCCCCCCTACATTGGACTGTTCAA
Organism: Lactuca sativa; assembly: GCF_002870075.4. Classification (NCBI taxonomy): domain Eukaryota; kingdom Viridiplantae; phylum Streptophyta; class Magnoliopsida; order Asterales; family Asteraceae; genus Lactuca; species Lactuca sativa. The sequence goes on along the minus strand of NC_056626.2, from coordinate 454,563 downwards.
GATTGTTTCTAGGGTTGGGAAAGTGGCATACAGGCTAGAGCTACGAGAAGAGCTTAGTCGGATCCATAGCAATTTCCAAGTTTCGCAATTGCGAAAGTGCATTATGGATCAAGAGGCATTGGTGTTGTTGGATGATATTCAGGTCGATGAGCGCCTGAAATACGTGGAGAGGCCTGTGGCTATACTAGAGAGGAAGAAAAAGGTACTACGGAACAAGGAGATACCTTTGGTAAAGGTATCATGGGAGCATTCGAGGGGGTCTGAGTGGACGTGGGAGCCCGAATCCGAGATGCGGGAGCATTACCCGGATCTATTTGCCACAACAGACTTCGAGGACGAAGTCTAAGTCAAGTGGGGGAGAAATGTAACATCCCAATATTTGGTAGGTATTCCCTGTTGGATAAGGTTTCTATGTCCATAACTATATTTGGTATGTACTTGACCCGATTTAGCATGGTCCATTTGAGTTGCATGACATAAGAACAATTTGGATAGACTTTTGTGAGAAGAGCATATTTATGGTTTATTAATATATTATAAGTTATAATATATTAATATGAATTATTTAACTAGTATTGATCAAGAATTAGTTTGGAATTAATTTTGTGATCAAAAGAGATTAATTAAATAAATAGGGATTGATTTGGTAAATGATTCATTCTTATATAGTGGCCTTGTGATCCATAGATCTTCATGATGGGATAAACCCATGTGGTTACCCATTGATACTCCATGAAGGTTTAAACCCATGGATCATGAGGAATATGGAAATGCATGAGTTACATGGTGTAACCCTAATGTGCACACTATATAAAGAAGCCTCGTCCTTGTAAAATCGGCACTTAAGTGATACAAGTGAGGGCTAGACGATTTTGGTGCATAAGAATCTTCTCTCAATTATTGCAAGTTGTTGGTGGTGCCATGTGAAGCATTTGAGGCATCACATTGGGGTGCTAGGCTCACAAGGTCTTCAGGAATTAAAGCTACAAGAAAGGTATGTCATTCTACTAGTTTTTATTGATGGGTTTTGGTCCTAAGAACATCCTATGTGCTCATACAAACCATAATGCTTGGATCTAGGTTTCTCTATTGTACATGCAAGTTATCCAAGACTATAAACCTTAATTCTAGCATACAAGTAATCATATTAACATAAGAATGGGTTTAAGATGTTACCTTGATTGTTATGTAGCAATAACAATCACAATTCCTTCTTGTATTGACCTTAGAAAGCTTAGAGTCACAAATGTCACTACTCTAATGGTTCACAAACACCATAAGCAAGAGGATGAAGATGAGAGAGGATGGAGGCTGCCCCAAAACGTGTGAAACCCTAGAAGGATGCTTAGCCACGTTTTTAGGTCATAAGGGATGTATATATATAGGAGGCAATTAAGGTTATCTAACAAGGAAACCCTAATTTGGATGCTTAAGCCCTAAGCAACCCATGGACCCCTTTCCTTAAGGCCTTGGACGATTTCCTTATGGGTTTCCCCATAGAATTCGTCCACTCCTTAATTTAAGACAATCCATGGCCCAAATTGCAATTATCCTATAATTACAATTCCAGTCCCTTAAGTTTAATTAATCTCTTTTAGTCACAAAACTAATTACCAATTAATTCTTGACTAATACTAATTAAACAATATGATTTCTCCTTTAATATATTATTCCCATAATATATTAATAAATTATATTTAATCCTTTCTCTCCATAATTCATCCTATCAAGTTGCTTCGGTGAAGGCAACCCAAAAGGACCATGCACCATCGGGTCAAGTACATACCAAAATAGTTATGGACTTAGACACTAATCCAACATTTATATTACATACACCCCATGATATGCTAGTTAGGATGAAACCTTGGAAAAATGAAAGTTTGCATGTATAATAGAGAAAACATAGATCCAAGGTTTCTAGGGTTGCATGTACACCACAGGAGTGTTAGAATGCTCAAAACCCATCAATGGTATCAGAGCCTAGGCTTGTTTTCAGTTATACTTTATGCTACATGTTTTTTTAAAGTTGAAATTCTGCCATTTTTGCATCTGCCTGCTCACCACGACGTGGCAGTCTTTACCATGACATGGTGATGCACCTGTGTGCAGAATTTTGAGTTTTTGCTTGAAATTAGATGAGGACCATTACACTAAATTCTTTTTTGAACCTAGAAACCTATTTTTCTAAAGGGTAATGTTCTTACTTGTCCAACTGATAGATAATTGTCAAAGTTTCAAGTTTAATATTAAGTTCATATGATTCTTAATGATTGTTGATATGAATTATGCATGCTTATGAGTTTTGTTAGATCATAGAAATTATTTGACATGCTTGTTAGTTTACTTGTTGATCTAAATGTTTTTATTGGATTCCATAACTTGTCCTCAAGTTATGGAATTCCAAAGGTCTTTTCCATTAAAATCATTAAAACTCATAAGATATAGAAATGAAAGGTTTTGAATAGTTTCAAAACTTTCCCTCAAATTTTGGAATTCGTAAAGTCACTTTAGAAAACTTTAATTCCAATCCCTAGAATTTTAAAAGCTTAAAATTCAACCCTTATACTTTATAGTAGTATAAGTTAATAATATATATATATATATATATATATATATATATATATATATATATATATATATATATATAGATATAGATATAGATATATATAAGAATAAGTCAATCTTACCGTTAGTAGGCCTCATTCACGAAGCCGGTCTATAAGGGGGTATAAGGTTGTTGCCTATAAAATGGCAGCTTAATGGGTGTCCACTCTCCCCCACCGCTTCGTTGACTGGTGGAGGGTCGGTAGCTGAACGGGTAGGACAAAGACTATAATCTCATTAACAGTATAATGATAAATATAAAGTAACTAAAACTTTTATAAATTCCCAATCTTAGTTACTTTAGGAAAATGTGAAATTGATGCTAACCCATGAAATTACACTTTGCACTTTGCTAAAGTCATTAGTAGAGCGTTTGTGGTTAACCGACACACTAACTTGGACTTAACAAGGGTGGCTTAAGGTTTATCATAGATCGGTGGAGCGTGTGTGGTTAACCATCACATCGATTAGGTGATAAAATTAAGAGTACCAAGTTAATTTCCATGGTAATTCACACCTTGTTTGTGATCCTCGGTATCCCAGTCACAAACCTAAGGGGCATAATCGATATCAAACATGCCATTGAATTGCCCAATGAATCTTAAAAGATATAGGAGTTTCAATCCAATTAAAACCTAATAATCTATTGATGCCACTAAGGTATCCTGTATCATGTTGGCTACCATGACAGTAGAACTCCAGAAATCCTATGAAGATTTATACCCTTATGAGATGCACCAGGACCTGATGGAAAGATACCATCAGAGTGCTCGTCAGGAAAGGTATGAAATCATCAGCTCCATGATAACAACAAAAATGAAGGACGAAGAGTCTATCACGGGCCACCTGCAAAAAATGCAGAGATTCGTGGGCCGTTTGCTTAAGTTAAATGTGAACTTTGAGGAGGAGTTAGCAATATATATCATTCTACACTCCTTACCCTCCTGTTATGATCAGTTTCGCATGACCTATCATATAAACTAAGAGGAGGTCACACTTAGCAAACTTCAAGGACTTTTGAGGACTGCTGAAAGTAGTCTCAAAGGTAAGAATATTGTTACCACTCCTACCACCGCCCCTGTTATAGCAATCGAGCAAGGGAAAGGGAAAAAGAGGAAGACCCCTTCGAAGGGTACCATGGGAAAGTCTCTTGATGGCTCCTATTCGAGTGGAACCAAAGGTGGTTATGCCACTCCCTCTTCCAACCCGAAGGATGCACAATGCTTCTACTGTCAGGAAAAAGGGCACTGGAAGCGAAGCTGCCCCAAGTACTTGCAGGATGTAAAGGATGGGAAAGTTAAACCCACCCACGCAGGTATTTACACTATATTGTCTAATAACTCACCACATACTAATTCTTAGGTCCTTGATACAGGGGGTGGAATTCACATTTGTTTTGATTTGTAAGGCCTAAAAGGAAGTGAGGATGTGGAGCACGGGAAGATAAACTTGATCATGGGGAATAGGAAAGCTTCACCTATCACCAAGATTGGAGTTTATTCTTTATTTCTTAGTAGTGGGTTAATATTAGATTTGAATAAATATTGTTACTCGTCTAAAATGGAGAGAAATATTATTTCCTTTAATGGTTTGTACAAACAAGGATTTACTTTTTCATTTGATAATGAATGTGGTGGTATTAATGCTTTTTATAACAGTGTTTTTTATTTTAAAGCATTACCTTGTGATGGTGTATATGAAACTGTGTCGGTTGTAGACAACTTAGGAAATAATGTATTGCATGTTGATTCTTCCACTAGTTTGGATAAGACATCCTTGTGGCATTGTCGTCTTTGACATTTCAACAAGAAGCGCATAGGCCAACTCTAAAAGGCTGGACTCTTGGAGTTATTTGACTTAAAGTCAGATGATAGTTGTGAATCTTGTTTTCTTAGAAAAATGACTAAGTCACCCTTCACTGGTACCTGTGCTAGGGGTGAAGGTTTGTTGGACCTCATACACACAGATGTGTGTGGACCCTACAGAACCGCCACAAGGGATGCTAACCGCTTTTATGTGACTTTTTATTGATGATTACAGTGGATATGGTTATGTCTACTTAATCAAGCATAAGTCAGAAACCTTTGAAAGATTCAAAGAGTTTAAACAAGAACTGGAGAATCAGTTGGGTAGGAAGATAAAGATGCTCCAATTCGATCGGGGTGGTGAGTATCTTAGTATTGAGTTCCTTGACTATCTTAAGGAATGTGGAATTGTTTCACAATTGACACCTCCTAGGACACCACATCTGAATGGTGTGGCTGAGAGGCGCAATCGGACCTTGTTAGACATGGTTCGTTCCATGATGAGTCGAGCTTCGTTACCAATCTCATTTGGGGGGTATTCCTTAGAGACTGCCGCCCGTATCCTTAATCTAGTCCCTTCAAAGAAGGTTGCCAAAACGCCTCACGAGATGTAGACTAGGAAAGTTCCCACTTTAGACCATATCAAGATTTGGGGTTGCGAGGCTTTCGTGAGGCGCAAGACTCACGACAAGCTCGAACCTCGAAGTGAGCGGTGTATTTTCATCGGCTACACACATAAATCCTTTGGTTATCTCTTCTACAGACCGAGTGACAATGTTGTCTTCGTGGCGAGGAGAGGAGTCTCACACCCCGCTAAAGCGGAAACATGAGGCGTGACAGTATAAAGGGTCTCATAGCAAAAGTTAAAAGACAACACCAACCATAGTATTAAAAATAATTACAAATTTACAATGGGTTTGAACAAAATTTAAAAGAATTTACAATGGAAATTAAAATACAACACATGCGAATGCTCCTAACAGTGATGTGTCCCTAAGTGCCACTTACTCTACGATTCCTGAAAAAGCATGTAAAACGAGCGTCGGCTATAAAAATAGTTGGTGAGTACTCACAGATTTAAAAATAATATTAGTTTCATGAATTGAACTCAAAGTTCTGATAAGAGTTTCCATAAATGAAAATATATTTCAAAAATGAGTAAATAAGTTTGCATAAATAAAGCTTGTTGTCATCATGAGAAATGAAGTATGTTGCCCAAATGAGATGTAACGTTCATATTCTCATGGGAAATAAAGTTTCCATAAATAGAAATATATTGCAAATATGAGTAAATAAGTTTGCGTAAACAAAGTTTGTTGTCATCATGAGAAATGAAGTATGTTGCCCAAATGAGATGCAAAATTCCTATTCTCATAAGAAATAAAGTTTCCATAAATAGAAATATATTGCAAAAACGAGTAAATAAGTTTGCATAAACAAAGTTCGTTGCTAAAACAAGATACAAGGTTCGTATGTGCATAATGATTATACCATGAGTTCACAACCCAAGCCTAATGACCGAGGGTGCCCTCTTCTATGTCTATCGCTAACATAGGGAAATATGGTAAAATGCACTCAAGCGAATTGTGCGAGTGAGGAGTTGTCTACCTCCTAATAGCGCTATCCATAATAACCATAGGCTCAAATGAGTTTATGAGTTGTGTGAACTGATTCAAGGGACTTAACGCGATAAGGCCTCATGAATTAACAATAACATACACATACATAGCAACATATAACAACCAAGTTTGATACAAGTCAAATTAAATACAACGAACATAAATATTTTAGGACATGCTTTTGCACCCCAAAACATAAAAACCAAAAATAGGGGGAGTTGTGAATACTCACAATGTATTAAGATGACGCAAATGATGCCTTGATCTACGCTCCACCCGTACCACTATCGTTTTCCTGTAATGATGTTACAAACTAATGAGTCTCTTATTGAAATCTAATACTAGTATACTTACTACTACAACAGAATTATGCCAATAATGTGTCAAAATTTAATATTGTTAAGTTACAAAATTTTTTTTGAAATGGTGAAATTTTATAACTCATGTGATTAAGATAATTTTGAATATCATTTTCCATATTTTTGTAATATTAATTAAGGGTATTTCAATACATTTAAAGGTGTTTTAAACTCCTAAAAATCCAAAAATACTATCAAACAGTTTCCAAAATTCATCAAATTTTAGATTTTTGTTTGAAATATAATAGATGTCTTCCAGAAATTTTCCCTTGGATTTTTGATGTGATTAACTATTTTTCCAAATTTTTATGCCTTCATAAAAATATAAATTCATGAAAAATAGAATCCATATGATAAAAATTCCCAAACTTTTTGTATTAATGTTATTAAACATTCTTAAGCTGTGAAAAATATAAAAATGGATTTCTAAACTGTTTAACCAGATTTTATGATTTTTGTGTGTTTATTCTATTAAAAATTGAAATAAATAGAAAACAGTTTCGAAAATTGCCCACAATTTTTGTAACAATGTTATTACATATATAGAAGTTGTTAAAAATATAAAAGATATTTTTCAATTAGTGTTGCTATTTTTCTTTGTTTAATCCTCTTAAATAATCATTAATTAAAGAATAATTATTAAATAGTTAAATTAAATTACCAAAATTTTGTAAAGTTCATTTACAGTGTAAATAATCTGGGAAAAATCCCAAAGGTGGGTTTTTTATCTACTGGAATCCAATTTTGTGGATTTAAGTGTATTTAATCTTAGAAAATAAGAGAAAAATAGTATATTGGATAGGAAAATCATAAAAATTTAATTTAGAGTTCTAATATACTTTAAGGTCTTCTGGTAAATATTCATGAATTTTGGATGAGTAAAACTATTTTTCCCGGTTTTTAGTCCATTATAAATACAAAAATAGGGGAAAAATAGGAATGCATTATGAAAAATTCTTAAAATATTTTTCTGAGTCTTACACCTATAATAGAAACTGTGAAAATTGTTAGATACCCTTTTCAAATTGTCTAAAGTGGTTTTATGATTTATTGGGGCTAAAAAAAATTCAAAACCATGCTAAACAGTAACAAAAATCGATGAAACTTAATGCGAAGTCGTTATTTAGCGTAAGGGTCATCCACGAATTTACCTAGGATTTATAGACCTCAGAAAGTATTTTATATGATTTATTTCCCTATTTTATTGCAATAATTATAATAATTCGAGAAAAATGATTTATTTTCTGAAAATTTGTTGAACATCTCATTTTGTTGGTGGAATACAGGAAAAAATTGGATTTAATCAGAAAAGTTGTTTTAGATATTTATTTGGGAATAAATCATCTATAAACCTATTTGAAAGCTTTTTAACAACCAACTTTGATCATCAAGCATCTAAGCTTGAAGATCATCACATGCATGTTGGTTTGAAGACCAATCATTTGTTTGAAATGTTCAAAAATCATTTTTGAAAGAAACTTAGAGTGCATGTGGTGTTTTTCCACCAAAACGTGTAGAAAAATGCATTTTCATGGTTTTGACATAGGTTTAGGTCATGGATCTTCACCATTTTATAACATGCAAGATGTTTTTGGTGAAAATCTACCACCATCATCATCAAAACTGAAGTGAATGAATATTCACACAAATTTTCTAAGAGAAGGTGTAGAAGAAGAAGGAAATGCAAGAAAAACCTTGAAAACTTAAAGGAAAATGAAAGGAAATCGTGTTCTACCTTAATGAACACCACTAGATGATGAAGATTTTGAGTTTGAGGTGTGTTATTGGACTCATTTTCTAGAAAATTTTGTGGGTATAGAGAGGGGAAGAGAGAAAATGGAGTGGTGAAGGTAGAGAGAAATGAGAGAAAATGAGAGAGAAAGTGGAGTGTGAGAGAGAAAGAAGTGATTGTGTGTTTTGGGAAGAGGGGAGTGTCTTGGGAAGAGGGTGGATGGTTTTGGGGGATAAGAAAGGACTTCCCTCTCTTCTATTTTTATAAAATTCAAATCTTTTATAAAAATATCAAACTCTTTTATAAAATGTGCACTAAAATCAAGTTTTTATTCATAAACCTTGATTTTTGATTCATAAATTAAGGATAAATGTTAATGAGTTAAATTTTATTATTTTCTTGAATGCATTTTTATAATTTTAATTATTATAAGAACATATTATAAGGTTGATAACTATTTTTATATACTTTTTAAGGTTAAATTTTATAAATTTAGGTTTTAGGGCATTTAAGGGTTTTTGAGAGTTTGTAAATCTTTGGATATCAAAATAAATTGAATATTTGAGACTTTAAATTATTTTTTGAGTTTCATAGCCCTTATTCAAATTAGAAATAATGTTTCTAATTTATTTTTACCGGTTTATTGGCATTCTATGTAGTGATTCCGAGATTCAAGCGAAATTGAGGAATCAGGTATACTAGTCCTAGTCTTCAACTTTGACTTAAGTTTCTATGAGACTTTGACCTAATTTCTACTTCTAGGTCAAGTGCATGATGTGTTTATATGATTCATGAAAAGGTGTTCGAGTCAAAGAGTGACCCAAATATGGATAGTCACTACAGTTAAGTAGTAGTAGAACTCACATATCAATGTGAAATCTAAGTACACTATCCTTCAATTCTACTTGTTTCCGAGTTTCTAGTAGGTTATAACTTAGCTTCTAGTTACAAACTCTAGTATATGGCGTGCCTATAAGTGCAACTAAGTTTATTCAAATCTAGAACCGACTCGAATTTTGACGGTTGTCACAGAGTCTTTCGTGAGAGAGAATTCATAAGCCAAGGAAACAGTGGGAGGCAAACTAACCTTGAAGAACTTCAAGAGTCAAGCGGTGAAGGAACCTCAAACACTAGCAATCAAACTGAGGAGGAAACTCCTGTTGAACCGATTGATGAGTCCGTACCTCTGAGGCGTTCCACAAGAGTTAGGAGCACACCTGATTTTTATTATGGTTTCCATATTACTGTTGGATTAATGTCTAAGTCCATAACTATATTTGGTAAGACTTGACCCGACCCGGCATGGTCCATTTGGGTTGCATGGCATCATGCACTTGGATAGACTAAATGAGAGAAATAAGACACTTATGGTTATTAATATATTATAAGTTCTAGTATATTAATAATAAGAATAATGAGATTATTTAATTAGTATTGATCAAGAATTAATCTAGGATTAATTAAGTGATCAAAAGAAGACTAATTAAATATATGGGTTGATTGTGTAAATCATCCATACTTGTATAGTGGGCTAATGCTCCATGGATAATCAAGTTGGGCTAAAACCCATAGGATGGTCCATGGATGCTCCATGGTGTATTTGTACCCATGGATCCAAGGAAATGGAAAGCCATGACAATTAAGAGTCTACCCTAATTGTAACACTATATAAGCATCATATTATTCACCAAAATCGGCACTAGTGAGTGTACTAGAAGGGCTAGCCGATTTCATGAAGTGTGGGTTTTCTCTCAAGTTATTCCATGTGTATTTGGTGTTGTGTGAACCATTTGAGGTGTCACACTTGGGGCACTAGGCACTCAAGCTTCATGAAGACTTTCTACATCAAAGAGGTATGTATTCTATCTTGCTATAGTTATTGTTTTGTATGCTAGATTAGGATAATACCTTGGAAGTTCTTATTTGCATGTATAATAGAGAAAACATAGATCCAAGGTATTTAGGGTTGCATGTACACTTAGGAAGTGTTAGAATGCTCAAAACCCAACAGTGGTATCAGAGCCTAGGCTTGTTTTCTTGTTATACTTGCAAAAGAAGCTGGAAAATCGAGTTTTGATGCTGTCTGCCCAGCAGACTCGCCGAGTCCAAGGCAAAATGCATCCAACTCGCCGAGTTGGTTCGTGCACTCGACGAGTTGGACCCCCAGACAGCATAAACTCGACTGTTTTGGCTAGAAATGGACTAGGAACATTACCCTAAGTTGTTTTTGAACTTATAAACTTGTTTTAGATGTGGTAATGTTCATGCTAATCCATTTTCAAAGATAATTGTCAATAGATTCATGTTTTGTATTAGTTTAAGGTTTAGACTAATTACATGAAAAAGTTTGATTTGAATTATCTTGTTCTTATGAGTTGCTTAGATTAATAGAAATGTTGAGTGAAATAGTTGTTTTCAATCCATTTTAATCTAAGAGTTGAGTATAAAATGTGTTTGTGTAACTTGTCCTCAAGTTACATGAAGAGTCACATTAAAGACTCATAAAATTCATAAGAGTTGGCAATGGTTACAAAATGAAGAGTCTTGTGTCATTGAATAATTTTTTATGACTCCATAACTTGTCCTCAAGTTATGAAAGTTCAAGAGTCACTTCATTAAAGAAAAATATGTAACCATAATTAAATCCATAAGTTATAAAATAAAGGAAAAGTTAGTTCTTTTATTAGTTTAAAGTCTTCCATAACTTGTCCTCAAGTTATGGAACTTGAAGAGTTTTTGGATTAAAACTACTTTAAACACATAAGTTATGGAATTAATTAGTTTTGAATAGTTTCAAAACTTGCCCTCAAGTTTTGGAATTTGAAAAGTTTTCAAGTATGAATACTTTAATTCCAAGTTAGCCCTTAGAATTTTAAAAGTTAAAATTCAACCCTTATACTTTATAATATTATAAGTTAATAATATATATATGTATAAGAGTATAGTCAGTCTTACCGCTAGTACGCCTCATTCACGAAGCCGGTCTATAAGGTGGGTATAAGGTTGTTGCCTATAAAATGGCAACTTAATGGGTGTCCACTCTCACCCACCGCTTGCTTGACTGGTGGAGGGTCGTTAGCCGAACGGGTTTGACAGGACTAGAATTCTCCCTTCATTAAAAGTATTAATGAAAAATACTAAGTAACTAAACTCTTAATAATACCCAATCTTAGTTACTTAGGAAAAATGTGAATAAGGTGCTAATCCATGAAATTACACTTTACACTTTGTCTAAGTCGTTAGTGGAGCGTGTGTGGTTAACCGGCACACTAACTTGGACTTAACAAGGTAGGTAAAGGGTGACTTAATATTTATCATAGTATCGATGGAGCGTGTGTGGTTAACCGGCACATCGATTGAGGGGTAATTTATTAAGGGTACCAAGTGATTTGCATGGTTACTTCACACCTTGTTTTGTGATCCTCGGCATCCCAGTCACAAAACCTGAAGGGCACACTCGAGATTGAAACATGTCATTGAACAGTTCAATGAATCTCAAAGATCTAGGAGTTTCAAAACCAATTAAAACCTAATAATTCATTTCGTTTATCTTGGTGGAAATTGGTGAATCGTCATTCACCTACCTTCAAATATTTTATAGCTTGGATTACGGCATACCTCTTCTAAGTTATAAAATAGTTTGTTGGGTCCTAGCCTTAATATTTCATATTGGGTGTCATATTAAGGACTTAAGATCAACTATCTTGAATATCTCCCAAAAGATGTCTAGTTTAGACACTTATGATCTTCCCAAATCTCTTGAAACAAGGTTTCCTAATGAAAAATGATGTCCCATGGATATCATACTTCTTCACATCTTCAAATTATTCTCCCTAACCCACAAGTTCTTGAAAAGTTTAAGGTCACTCAGGCCCTATTAGGCAAGGCAAGGTCTAGGTGTGGTCACATCTTGGAGATGTAGTCACATATTGACAAGCCGGGAGAGTTGGGTGTCAAAGTCTTGAGAAAGTTGGTGGTTCAACTACTTCCTAAGTCACATAGTGAGTTCTTTTGGAACACCTATGAAAAAGACTATGACAAGACCCTTAATGATCTTATCTATTTGTTAAGATCAACTTCCTAAAACTTTATGGACATTGACAAGAGTGACACAGGAAATCCAGAAAAGCATTCTCTTCCCAATGAAAAGGGATCGGCCATAGTCAACTCGGTTGACCAAATGGTAAAGAGAAAAACTAAGTCTGTGATAGTCCCGTGTACCATTATCAAAGGGTCCATATGTTTGTATTGCCAAAGAAAGGGGCATTGGTTGCGAAGCTGCCAAAATTTACCTAAGGATGTTAAAGTCAATAAGTTTGACTCTACTTCAGGTAAAGTCCACTATCTAACTCTGTTAAGTTTCTATTCTGAGATTCTTGATACATGATGTGACTGGGTCACATGGTGATGTTTAAGAATCAAAGAAAAAGTGAAGAAACTTAAAGAAAGAATATGTTGAATCTGATGGCGTAGATGGATTTCTATCGCATAGTTTGAAGATCGGATTCTTGAGCTACTTCTTAGGAGTTATGATATATTGCTTAGGAATAGATAACAACAAGTTTTCATATGGATTGTAAGGATTAGTTTTTCCGCAAAGTTTTTAAAATAAAAGGAAAAATTTTTGATTTTATTTATTTTAAAAATATCCTTACAATGGCATTTGAGGAAAAATTGTTGCTTATATGATTCCATTAAAAGCAAGAGTGGAAATATGAAATTGATTCTTTCATTTGTGGTAATGTCTAGATTTACCAAATAAGGAAAGATTCTCATCACCCAAGTTTCAATTGGACCGGAACTTGGAATCATGCAAGTTGTATGGCATGATGAATGAGAACTTTCAAGCATTGGAAAATTAAGACTAATTACTTATTCACATGGATGTGTGAATCAAGTAAAGGACTAAGGGATCGAGTACACATTCTTGTGCACTGGTCAAGTCCACCACAAAAAGTTTGATAAGACTATTCGTCATGATTTACTTAAGTTCAGTAAATATGATTATACTTACAAGCTTAAGTGTAACTCTGAGACATTGGAAAAGGTTCCAATGTAAGGCAGAGCGAATAAGAAGAATCAATTTAGGCAGAAGGATAAAAGTTTCTCAAATCTGAAAAGATGGGAGAGTACTTTAGTATCAGTTTTTGTGATCATCTTAATGATTAAGAAACCATAGCACAATTAGTTCTCTAAGGAAATCTTAGTGCATTCTTATGACTAAGAAGAGGGATCTTGAATTGTTGAAATGGTTAAATCAAGAAGATGAGTCATACCTCGTTCCAATACAAGTCTTAGAGTCATACTCCAAGATTATAATTTGAGTGACATGTCTTAAAGAAGGTTTAAAACACTTGTCAAATGTAAGAGTAAAAGTTTTCTACTCTTGTACATTTGAAATTGGTAAGTTGTGATGTTTTGGATAAAACAAAGACCAACTTAGGCCAATTGTGTGAAGTGTTTGTCTTGATTAGAATCCACACTATATCTTGGATATTTGACAAGGGAGTCTTATATGTCAAGAGGACAGTGGGAGTCTTAAAGGTCTTGAAAGTCTCAAGAACTAATCAAGAATAAAACCTGAAGTTCTTCACTAGCACACGACTTGAGGTTTATAACCTATCGTGTTGACATATTCTGTGCCCATTCCAGTTGAAGTTGGCTTTGCATATGAGTTCTTAGAGTTCTCAATGTGTTGCATAACAACTTGGAAGCAATGGCAGGCCCTTGAGCTGCCAAGTGGCAAGAAGTTAAGATTGAGTTCAATCCATATGGTTTTGGAGTTGTCATTATCTTTGTCTTATGATTATGGTTTTGACAAATTCATATGGGTAGGAACTCATACACCAGTAAATCTAAGTGTCATAAGGTTTCTCTCCGATTCATGAAAATGATGGTGAGGAAACACTTCCACTAAGTAGATTTTATCTAGATAGCAATTGTGATATTTGCATTCTCAAAGTCGTTAGTGGAGCGCGTGTGGTTAACCGGCACACTAACCTGGACTTGTGAGAAGTGGCAAAAAGGTCTAAACATTATGATTACGGCATCCCTCTTCATAATTGTTTAGATACACAAGTGTGCTATCTAAGGGAAGGTGTATGATTTTGATAAAGTCTTATCAAAACAATCTAGTATCAGAAATCTGAACTTTGGTAAGAAAGTCAATAAAGTATTGATTTCTAGAAGTCCAGCTGATTTCTGGGTACATGTCAAAGCTAGTGGGAGCATAAGTGTTATGCTAATAATCATCATGTTAGTGGGAGCATGATCATTATGATAAGTATTGCAAGTTAGCAATGTTAATTATAGAAAACAAAAAGTTTCAATTCGTGAGGTTGCAGGGGTTGGAAAAGTTGTTTTGCTATAATTAAGGGAGAGGAAATTATACTTCATCTCAAATCTATAAGCTTAGATCGTGAGGTTTTAATCATTTAGTCAAGGATATATATATATGAATTTCATGTTGGAAAGGCACAACATAAGGAAATTCTGTATATGGGTCCATTATTTGCGTTCTAAAATTCGATTATGATTACGGCATCCCTTTTCATAATCTGAATTATGAGAACTTGGCAAATTGAAATGGAAATATTATAGCAAAAGACTGGTTTAGTCTTTATGTGAGACATCATGAATCGTGTCCCATATGCTTCGGATATAGGATCGATTACATGTGCTATAATCATCCGTTCTAAAATTTTTCCAAATGCCTGGGGCATTAAGAAGGGAAAAGGTTTAGAACTGGATATGACTAAAAGGATTAAACAATTGTCGAGGACAATCTAAGGTTTACCAAAGATTGGTTGCTCAAGGACAGTTGGAAGTATAGTGATAATTCTGGAAGGACCATATTGACATAATCTGTAAGGAGGCAACTCTTGGTCAGAAGTGATAGTCAAAATGGAATCTGGAAATGTTTCAAAGTTAGAATTTTCACTCTGTGTAAGATTAAGGAAACTTAATGCAAGAAGGATGGTTCCAAGGAGTTGATCTCCTTTGGAATGATCTGTAATGTTTGTTGTCAAGTCTTTATGACTTTGTGCATAATCATTACAAGAGAATCAATGCATATAAGTTTAGAATCTGACAGATTCCAGTAAATGGCATGAATTTGGAATTCTTGCATTTGCAGTAAGGATTTGGGAGTGTGAAAAGAGAATCGTTGAAGTTATGTTCAATTGATCTAGTTCACAAAGTAAAGATCATAGACAAACATAGTATGCATACTTGGTGTATGGCATGACTAGTGTTTGAGAAAAACATAGTGTACATGCTTGGAGCATGGGACAACTATTGTTTTAAATTCAAGATTAAAGTTGATAGCTGAAACAGTATACAATGAATAATGTGTAATCATATGGTGATAAATAAAAGGTGTTTTATTTATATTCATAAGTTCTGAGACCATATTGGATTCAATTATTATTGTGTTTCACTTTGCATGTTTTGACTTCCCGAATAAACTAAGTTATTCTTCCGGAATGACTAAGTTATTCAAACCATCCACAGTCGGTCATATTTTGGAAGTAGATATGAATTAAGACTGTCATGATGGGTTGTAGAGGTCTAAGGTGTTGGACAAGGCTACAGCAATCATGAGTGCTCATAAGTTCTGAGTATTGGATTCAACCCGCGCTCATTGGAATCACTTCATGGATTTTATCACGAGTGATCATGAGACGATAATATCTTATATTCTTCAAACCTAGAGATATGAGTTGTTACTATGAGTTGATAGTACATTGATAGCACGAAAACGCATTTGGTAACTCGGTGCTATAAAACGTGCCTTTGTGTATGATTCAACAAGTAGTAGAACAAGCCATATGAGTCGAAGTTTATCCGTTCCTTTTACCTTCGGGATAAAAGCGATATCTGTGGGCCCCTCGATGATTTGATGATGACAAGTGGAAGTGCTCGGCCGGGCCAGGACTGATTTGATTTGTTCAATTAGTCAGTCGTCATAAATCGGAAATCGGGAAACAACAGATGGACAGAGAGAGAATGATTATAATCCATGTCTCAGTCCATATGATATCTAGAATGGAGGAATATATGATCCCTTATCTAATGGACAAGTCACTGACAAAGGTCAGAGTTCATCTACAAGGTCAGAGTTCGACAGAAGCTTTTTGAGAGCTACGATTGCCGGTCGGTTCTTGAAGTCATTCGCAATAATAGTTTTAGACTTATCCAAGTGGGAGACTGTTGGATTAATGTCTAAGTCCATAACTATATTTGGTAAGACTTGACCCGACCCGGCATGGTCCATTTGGGTTGCATGGCATCATGCACTTGGATAGACTAAATGAGAGAAATAAGACACTTATGGTTATTAATATATTATAAGTTCTAGTATATTAATAATAAGAATAATGAGATTATTTAATTAGTATTGATCAAGAATTAATCTAGGATTAATTAAGTGATCAAAAGAAGACTAATTAAATATATGGGTTGATTGTGTAAATCATCCATACTTGTATAGTGGGCTAATGCTCCATGGATAATCAAGTTGGGCTAAAACCCATAGGATGGTCCATGGATGCTCCATGGTGTATTTGTACCCATGGATCCAAGGAAATGGAAAGCCATGACAATTAAGAGTCTACCCTAATTGTAACACTATATAAGCATCATATTATTCACCAAAATCGGCACTAGTGAGTGTACTAGAAGGGCTAGCCGATTTCATGAAGTGTGGGTTTTCTCTCAAGTTATTCCATGTGTATTTGGTGTTGTGTGAACCATTTGAGGTGTCACACTTGGGGCACTAGGCACTCAAGCTTCATGAAGACTTTCTACATCAAAGAGGTATGTATTCTATCTTGCTATAGTTATTGTTTTGTATGCTAGATTAGGATAATACCTTGGAAGTTCTTATTTGCATGTATAATAGAGAAAACATAGATCCAAGGTATTTAGGGTTGCATGTACACTTAGGAAGTGTTAGAATGCTCAAAACCCAACAATTACTACATAAGGTGATGCATTTATCAATGATAGTACACTGATAAATTTGGTTGAACCTAACAACTTTAAGGAAGCCATGGCAGGCCCTGAGGCTGCCAAATGAAAAGAGGCTATGGACAACGAGATTTAGTCCATGTATGAAAATCAAGTTTGGAACTTGGTTGACAATGTACCGGGTCGTAAGAGAGTTGGATGCAAATGGATCTTTAAGAAGAAGACCGACATGGATGGGAAGGTACACACTTATAAGGTGTGACTGGTTGCGAAGGGTTTTAATCAAACTCCGAGAGTTGATTATGATGAAACCTTCTCACCAGTAGCGAGGATTAAGTCTATTAGGGTTATGCTAGCCATAGCTGCATTTCATGATTAATTGATTATGAAATACGGCAAATGGATGTCAAAACCGCTTTCCTTAATGGAAAGTTGGCTGAGGATGTTTACATGAGTCAGCTAGAGGGTTTTGTTGAGGCAAAGTACCTTAATAGAGTGTGTAAGCTTGAGAAATCCATCTATGGATTAAAACAAGCATCTCGCAGATGGAATCTTTGTTTCGATGAGAAAGTCAAAGAGTTTGGCTTTTTGAGGAACGAGGATGAGTCTTGTGTATATGTTAAGGCTAGTGGGAGTATAGTTAGCTTTTTAGTGTTGTATGTGGATGACATACTACTCATAGGAAATGACATCCCAACCTTGTAGGTGTCAAGTCTTGGCTTGGGAAGTGTTTCGCTATGAAGGACCTTGGGGAAGCTGCCTATATCCCAAGGATAAGGATATTGAGAGATAGGAGTAAGAGACTAATTGGACTTAGTAAAAGTACCGACTTGGATAAGGTGCTGAAAAGATTCAGCATGCAGGATTCCAAGAAATGTGATTTACTGATCCAAAGTAACACCAAACTGAGTAAGACTCAAAGCCCAAGTACAGAGGATGAGATGAGTCGAGTACCATATGCTTCCGTTGTAGGCTTGATCATGTATGCTATGACTTGTACTCGCCCTGATGTGGCCTTTGCTTTGAGCATGGTCAGAAGATATCAAGGGAATCCTGGCAAGGCTCACTGGAATGCGGTGAAGAATATTCTCAAGTACTTGCGAGGGACTAAGGACTAGGTCCTTACCCTTGGTGGAAGTGATGACTTGAGAGTAGTGGGGTATAGTGACGCCAACTTTCAGACTGACAGGGATAATTTCCACTCTCAGTCGGGATAGGTCTTTACCCTAAATGAAGGAGCAATTACTTGGAAAAGTTCCAAGTAGGAGACAGTAGCTTATTCAACTTGCGAATCAGAGTACATAGCACCAAGTGAGGCGGCGAAGGAGGCAATATGGCTGAAGAGCTTCATTGGAGACCTTCGAGTTGTACCAGTTGTATGTTGGATATAGTGTCTAGGTCCATAACTTTATTTGGTATGTACTTGACTCGACCCGGCATGGTCCATTTGGGTTGCATGGCATTGCAATACTTGGATAGACAAAATGAGAGAAAGTACACTTGTGATTATTAATATATTATAAGTTCTAATATATTAGTAATAGTATTATTTAATTAGTATTGATCAAGTATTAATCTAGTATTAATTTGGTGATTAAAGTGAGACTAAATAAATATATAGGGTTGATTATGACAATCATCAATTCTTTTATGGTCGATTAATGATCCATGGTTTATGGGTTTGGTTATAACCATATGGAGCTCCATGGATACTCCATGGGAGTTACAAACCCATGGGTCATGAGAAATGAAGAGTCATGACAATTAGGGTTTACATTTTTAACTCCTAATTATGACACACTATAAAAGAAACCCTATAGCATGCAAAATCGGCACTAAGGGTATTCATAAGAGGGCATAACCGATTTTTGAGGCTAAGTGACATTCTCTCAAGTTACTCCAAGTTTGTTGTAGCACCTGGTTTCCGGTATGTGAATTTTATTTGAGCATTGCCCTAATTTAGCCTTAGACTCGGCGAGTCATAGGGTCCGACTCGCCGAGTAGGGACGGGACTCAGGACGCGTTTTAAGTAGGCGACTCGACGAGTCCATATCCTGGACTCGGCGAGTCACCGCTGCGGGATGAAACCCTAAGTTTCAAGGGTTTGCACCCTATTTAAACCCTCATTCCGCCCCAACTCGTCCCCATTCACCCCAGAACTCCCCCTACATCGTTTTCCCCTTGTTTTCTTGAGAGTTTGAGGTGCTCTTAGTGTATTCTTGAAGGTTTTGAAGTGTAAGAGGAGTAGATCAAGAAGAGGATAAGGAGATCAGCCATCCTTGTGTCATTTCAGCATTTCCCTTGAGGTATAACCCGTTTTCCCCTTGATTCTATGCTTAAAACTTCATTTGGGTCCTTCTTGGTCAATTCCCCAAGTTTGCATGTTCATTATATGTTGTAATAAGGCGTTTGGCCTTTGGATCTATGTAAGATTGAGCTCCAGGAGCTCAGATCTGTTAGCTTTTTGGCCTCATAAGACTTGTTAGCCCTAGATCTACCATTTTGAGCCTTATAATCCTTATTGGTGGATATCCACACGTAAAGTTGGAAACTTTACGTGTGATTCGTGTCCTAGAAGTCCAGATCTATGAATGGCACAGTCTGGAACCGAGCAAATCGGTATATTTAAGGAGTGCATGGCGACGACTCGGCGAGTCGCATAGGTGACTCGGCGAGTCTGGTCGCGAGTCACCGAATTGGTCCCTTCTTCATGTGTCGAGTTGAGCCTTGAGTCACAGGGGGTGACTCGGTGAGTTGGGAGCTGAACTCACCCATGTAAGGACTCGGCGAGTCAATGCCCTGACTCGGCGAGTCCAAGGCAATCTTCATAGCTCAAGAACAGACTCGGCGAGTTGTTCATACAACTCGGCGAGTCTTAGCATAAAGTGTTCATCGGATGAAGATGAACTCGACGAGTTGTTCATACAACTCGGCGAGTAGGATGAAGGACTTGAATATTGGTTAAGAAGGTGAACCCGTCGAGTCGTCGCCTAACTCGACGGGTAGAATCGGGATTCAGGGCAGTCGTTTGGGCAGGGACTCGGCGAGTTGGAAAGCCAACTCGGCGAGTCGGGTCAACTGAAAGTTGACTCTGACTTTGACTTAGGGCATGGTCATGGGTAAAATGGTCATTTTACCCAAAGGTCAGTGAGCAGTGTTTGATTGGGTATATTGTGGAAATTGCAGCCGGAGGACTCCCGGAGCAGCAGCAGTCAGTTAGTTCCCGATCAGTTCAGCAGCTACGTTGAGGTGAGTTACCTTCCAGTAGAGGTGGGTCTAAGGCCACAATGCCGACCCACCAGTAGGAGTTGTATGATAGATGACTGTCTTTGTGATATCATCTAAGTTCGCTAGTATATGATATGTTATATGTTAGCATGGTACGTTGTTGTGATAGTAGTCGGGTACGGTCACTAGGACCGAAGGGTAGTCAGACACCCCAGATGCGTCTGACAGTATATGATTATATGTTTGCATGCTGGCTTGTTATGTTATACATGATAGAGGTAGTATGAGGGGACCAGTCCCTGTGGTCGGTTGTTAGGACCGACGGGTAGTCAGCACCCCAGAATGGCTCGACACGGGTAAGACGGCACCCCAGAATGGCCGTATGGGTAGGTCGGCACCCCAGAATGGCCGTACCGGGTAGTCAGGCACCCCAGAATAGCCTGGCAGTATATATATGTTATGTGTTTGTATGGTATGCGGTACGTTGGGGGAACTCACTAAGCTTTGTGCTTACGTTTACGGTTTTGTTTTCAGGTACCTCTGCATCGAAGGGGAAGGAGCCGGCGCGGTAGCGGCACGTCATACACACACTCTTCGGGTTCCGCATTTATGAGATTTACTGGGACTGTACTCTGATATTTTGATGGGATGTATGGTGTGGCTTTTTAGAACATGGTTGCAATGTGTTATGGTGTGAACAAACAATGTTTCTATTTATTTAAACAATGTTTTTATTTATTAATGTTTTCTAAAGTAATATCTTAAAAATAAAATTTTCGGACGTAAAAAATTGGGTCGTTACATTTGTAGTGTTGTGTGAAACATTTGAGGCACAACATTTGGGGTGCTAGGCTCATAAAGTCTTGAAGGAATCCAAGCAACAACAAGGTATGCATTTCTACTAGTTTTTATGTTTTATGTAATCCCCATGCCATGCTAGTTAGGAAATAACCTTAAAAAAGAAATTTGCATGTATATAGAGAAAACATAGATTCAAGGTTATTAGGGGTTGCATGTACACGTAGGAAGTGTTAAAATGCTCAAACCCCATCAGTGGTATCAGAGCCTAGGATTGTTTTATGTATACTTGATGCAATTTTCAAGAAAAATCGTTTTTTTGGAATATGCCAGTTTACCACGAGGTGGTGACTGTTCAGTGATTTTTTTTGTTTTTGGCCTGTTTTGGATTAGAATCATTACCACAAAGTGTTTTTGTTCTTAAAACTTGATTTTGATGTTATGTTAATGTTTATTCTCATCCAAATAAATGGTTATTATCAGAATTCCAAGTTTTATATCGTTTATTTATGATTCTTGAAATTGTTGATATGAATATTTGTTCTTATGAGTTTTAGAATATCATTGGAATTGTGTGTAACTTGCATGGTTGATTAATTCATGATCTTAATGGCAATGATGGTGTCCATAACTTGTCCTCAAGTTATGGATAACCAAAAGTTACTTCTTTAAATTGTGATTAAAGAACTTGTGATTAAAGAACTAAAGAGGTTTCATAAAATGAAGAGTCTTCATTTTTGTGAACCATTAAAACTCATAAGTTACAAATTGAAGAGACTTGGAATAGTTTCAAATATTGCCCTCAAGTTTTGGAATTTGTAAAATCTTACACTTTAATTCCAAATTTTTTTTTTAAAGTTAAAAAAAAAAATCAAACTTTATGGACTTCATTAAATTAATTAAAGTGTTTAATTAAAAGAGTTAACAATTCCATAAAGACATGGTTTAAGTTTAATTAAATTAAGAGTATAGTTTAATTAATAGATCAAACCACCAAGTATTTTAAATGTTTAAAATACACCCTTATACTATTATTATAATTTTAATTATATAGATATGTATAAGAATAAGTCAATCTTACCATTAGTAGGCCTCATTCACGAAGTCGGTCTATAAGGGGGTATAAGGTTACTGCCTATAAAATGGCGTTTAATGGGTGTCCACTCTCACCCACCGCTTCCTTGACTAGTGGAGGGTCGTTAGCCGTAAAAGGTAGGA
Organism: Lactuca sativa; assembly: GCF_002870075.4. Classification (NCBI taxonomy): domain Eukaryota; kingdom Viridiplantae; phylum Streptophyta; class Magnoliopsida; order Asterales; family Asteraceae; genus Lactuca; species Lactuca sativa. The sequence continues at coordinate 432,230 of NC_056626.2, read as the reverse complement.
TATGACCTTAATCCTCATTAAAAGTATAATGAAATTATAAAGTAACTATACCTTAATAATTCCCAATCTTAGTTACTTTAGGAAAATGTGAATTTGGTGCTAACTTACAAAATTACACTTTGTACCTTACCAAGTCGTTAATGGAGCGTGTGTGGTTAACCGGCACACTAAGAAGAACTAGTAAGTGTGGCAAGGGGTAACTTGACCTTATTACAGATCGGTGGAGCTGTGTGGCTAACGACACATCGATTAGGTGATAAAGTTAAGGGTACCAAGTCAATTCGTATGGTTATTCACACCTTGTTTGTGATCCTCGGCATCCCAGTCACAAACTTGAGAGGGCACAATCGAGATTCAAACATGCCATTAAAAAGTTCAATGTATCTCAAAAGATCTAGGAGTTTCAAAACCAATAAAACCTAATAATAAAATATTTTGTTCTTATGGTGGAAATTGGTAAATAGTCATTTACCTACCTTCAACTATTTTATAACTTGGATTACGGCATCCCTCTTCCAGTTATAAATAGGTTGTTAGATCCTAGCCTTAATATTTCATATTGGGTGTTATATTAAGGACTTTAAATCAACTAACTTGAATTTCTCCCATTATAGATGTCTAGTTTAGACAGCTATGGTCTTCCCAAATCTTTAGGAACAAGCTTCCTAATGAAGATGATATCCCAAATGGCAACCAAGGTGAAAGATCAATCCCTTTGTTGTGCATTAGTGGGATTGGAAATCATACTTCACTTCCTCCACCTCCTCCAATAAATCTCCTTATCCCACAAGTTTCAAGACCTGATAAGCTCTAAGTCACTCAATCCCTATTGGCAAACAAAGTCTATATGTGCATGGGTCTTGGAGATTAAGTCCCATATTGACAAGCCGGGAGAGTCGGGTGTCGAAGTCTCGAGGTAGCTGGCTGTTGACTTGGTTCTTTAGTCACTCCCTGATGACAGATCACAACATGAACCTTAATGATCTTACCTATTTGCTTTATGATGCTGAATCAGCAATGATTTGGAGCATTGGTAAAGCAAAATTTAATTGGAAGATCAACTTCCAAAACTTCCATGGACATTGACAGTGGTAACATTGGAAGTCCAGAAAACCTTTCTCTTCCCAATTGAAAGGGATTGGCCATAGTCTACTCGGTTGACCAAATGGTAAAGAGAAAGGCTAAGTCTATTTCCAAAGAGTCCATATGTTTCTGTTGCCAAAGGAAAGGCATTGGTTGCGAAGCTGCCAAATTTACCTAAAAGTCCATAAGGATAGTAAAGTCAAATGTTTGACTCTGCTTTAGGTAAAGTCCATTATCTAACTTTATTAAGTTTCTATTCTGAGATTCTTATTTCGTGATGTGACTGGGTTACATATTGATGTTTTAATAATCAAAGAAGAGTGAAGAAACTTAAAGGAAGTATATGTTGATTCTGATCGTGAAGATGGATTTCGATCGCATGGTTCGGTGATCAGAATTTCGAGTTGTTACTTAAGAGTTATGATATATTGCTTAGGAATAGATAACAACAAGTTTTCCATATGGATTGTAAGGATAAGTTTTCCGCAAAGTTTTAAAATAAAAGAAAATGGTTTTGATTTTATTTATTTTAAGTATCCTTACAATGGCATTTGTGAAAAAGGTTGTTGCTTATATGTTTCCACTGATAAGCAATATGGGTAAATGGATTTGATTAATTCATTAGTGGTAGTGTCATAATTTACCAAATAAGGAAAGATTCTCATCACCCAAGTTTCAGTTGGATAGAAACTTGGAATCGTGCAAGTTGTATTGTGTGATGAATGAGAATTTTCATCTTTGTTAAATTAAGACTAATTCCTTGTTCACATTCGCATGTGAGTCGGGCGAAGGACTAAAGGATCGGGTACATTAAGTTGTGCACTAGTCAGGTCCACCACAAAGGTAGATAAGATTATTCGTTATGATTTACTAAAGTTTAGTAAATATGGTTATGCTTACGAGTTTAAGTGTAATTCTGAAACATTGGAAAAGTTTCAATGTATGGCAGAATGAATAACAAGAATCAAATAAGGCAGAAAGATAAAAGTTTCTCCAATCTGAAGAGATGGGGGAGTACTTGTGTATTTTGTTTTATGATTATCTTAGTGATTATGGAATCATATCACAATTGGTCCTCTAAGGACACCTTAGTGTGCTTGTTGCCTGAGGAGAGGAATCGTGAATTGTTGAAATGGTTAAATCAAAAGATAATTCATACTTCGTTCCAAAAACAAATCCTAGAGTTATACTCCAAGATTGAGCCTTGAGTGACATAATCTTAAGAAAGGTTTAAAACACTTGTCAAATGTAGAGTAAAATGTTTTCTTACTCTTGTACATTTGAAATTGATAAGTTGTGATGTTTTGGATAAAACAAAGACCGACTAAGGCCAATTGTGTGAAGTGCTTGTAAAAGATTCCGCACTATCTCTTGAATATTTGGCAAGAGAGTCTTATATGTCAAGAGGACAGTGGGAGTCTAAAAGATCTTAAGATAGGTTCAAGAACTAATGAAGAGTTTTGTTAATCACTAGCCCACGAATTGAGGTTTGTAACATATCATGTTGACATATTCTTATTTTTGTGTCTATTCCAGTTAAAAGTTGATTATGCTTGTGAGTTCTATGAGTTCTCAATTGTTTGCATAACAACCCGGAAGCATGGTGGGCATTGTGCTACCAGGTGGCAAGAAATTAAGATTGAACAAGTTCAGTCTATATGAGTTTGGATTTGTCACTAACCTTGTCTTGTGATTATGGTTATGACAAATTCACATAGATAGGAACACACACACCATAAAAATCTAAGTGTCATAATGTTTCTCTTCGATTCATGAAAATGATGGTAAGGAAACTCTTTCACTATGTAGATTTTGAGTAGATAGCAATTGTGGGAATGAAAAAAGGTCTAAACATTATGATTACGGCATCCCTCTTCATAATTGTTTAGACACACAAGTGAGCTATCTAAGGAAAGGTGTATGGTTTTGATAAAGTCTTATCAAAGAAATTGTGTATCAGAAATCTAAACTTTGGTAGAAAAGTCAATAAAGTGTTGGTTTCTAAAAGTCCAGCTGATCTCTGGATACATGTCAAAGATAGTGGGAGCATAAGTGTTATGCTAGTAAGCTAATAATCATTATGCTAGTGGGAGCATGATTATTATGTTAAGTGTTGCAAGTCAGCAATATTAATTATAGAAAACAAAAGTTTCAATTCGCCTTGAAAAAGTTTTTTTGCTATAATTAAGGGAGAGGATTTTATACTTCACTCCAATTATACAAGCTTAGATTGAGAATTTAATCTACTTTAGTCAAGAATATATATTAATGTTATGTTGGAATGGTTCAACATAAGGAAATTCTATATATGTTGCGTTCTCAAAATTCGATTATGATTACGGCATCCCTCTTCATAGTTCGAATTATGAAAACATGGCAAATAAAAAATTTTATAGCATAAATCATGTCCCTATGCTTTGCGTATAGGTTTGATTACATGTGCTATAATAATCATCCATTCTAAATTTTCCAAATGCCTAGGGCATTAAGATGGAAAAAGGAATATAACTGGAAATGACTAAAATGATTAAGCAAAGTTGTCGAGGACAATCTGAGGCTTAGCAAATATTGGTTGCTCATAGACAATTAGAAGTATAGAGTAAGGAACATATTGACATATTTTGAAAAGAGGCAACTCTTGTTCAAAAGTGATGGTCAAAATGGTAATATGGAATTGTCTCCATAGGTGGAAGTTATTCTTTGAATCTGTGTAAGATTAAAGAACTTAATGCTAAGAAGGATGTTCAAAGGAATGTACTTTGAATTTGAGACTTCATTTCCATGGAATTGTTTTCCATTGGAATACTTTGTAATGTCTGCTGCCAAGTCTTTGTGACTTCTGTGCATAGTCATTAAAAGGGGATCATTGCATGTAAGTTTAGAATCTAACAGATTACAGTAAATGGCAAGAGTTTGGTATTCTTGCATTTACAACAAGGATTGGAATTGTGAAATGAGCATCATTGGAATATTGTCAATTGATCTATTTCACAAAGAGAGGACCATACGTAAACATAGTATGCATACTTGGAGTATGGCATAATTATTGTTTGGAAAAACATAGTGTACATGCTTGGAGCATGGGACAACTAATGTTTTAATTCAAGCATAAAGTTGATTAATCGAAACATAAATAATGAGTAATCAATATGGTGCTTAAATAAAAGGTGTTTTTATTTACACTCAAAGTGTTGGGGCCATATAAGATTAGTATTATTCTTGTGTTTCACTTTGCATGTTTTGACTTCCAGAATAACTAGGTCGTTCTTCCAGAATGACTAAGTTATTCAAACCATCCACAATCAGTCATATGTTGGAAGTAGATATGAATCAATATTGTCATGAATTTGGCTTGTATGATTTGTCTAAAGTGCTTTAGACAATGCAATGGTTGCTACAACATTCATGAGTACTCATAAGGGCTGAGTATTGGATTCAACCCACACTCACTTGCATCACTTCATGGAATTTATCTCGAGTGATCGTGAGACAGTAATATCATATAAATCTTCAAACCTAGAGATATGAGTTGTTGACTATGAGTTGGTTATTCATTGATTGTACGAAAACGCATTGGTAACTCGATGTTATAAAACGTGCCTTTGTGAATAATTCAACAAGTAGTTAGTACAAGCATATCAGTCGAAGTTTATCTGTTCCTTCTAGAAATAGAAGCGATATATGAGCCCCTCGATGATTTGGTTTTGACCTATGTACCAGGCCCGGTCAGAACCTAATTGATGTGTTCAATTTAGTTCTATGTCGAAACAAATCATAGATCGAGAAACAAATGATGGACAAGTAAGGCCATGTTCCATGTGTTTGTCCGGCTGATATCATGAGAACAGAGGATTATATGATCACTTATCTTAAATGGCGTATCATCATTATCTCAGTTCCGAGAGACTTTGAAAGAGCTACGATTGTTAGTCGGATTTTGAAGTCATATTTGCAAATATAGTTATTAGACTTATCCAAGTGGGAGACTGTTGGATATAATGTCTAAGTCTATAACTTTATTTGGTATGTACTTGACCCGACCCGGCATGGTCCATTTGGGTTGCATGGCATTGCAATACTTGGATAGACAAAATGAGAGAAAGTACACTTGTGATTATTAATATATTATAAGTTCTAATATATTAATAATAGTATTATTTAATTAGTATTGATCAAGTATTAATCTAGTATTAATTTGGTGATCAAAGTGAGACTAATTAAATATATAGGGTTGATTATGACAATCATCAATTCTTTTATGGTGGATTAATGATCCATGGTTTATGGGTTTGGTTATAACCATATGGAGCTCCATGGATAGTCCATGGGAGTTACAAACCCATGGGTCATCAGAAATGAAGATTCATGACAATTAGGGTTTACATTTTTAACTCCTAATTATGACACACTATAAAAGAAACCCTATAGCATGCAAAATCGGCACTAAGGGTATTCATAAGAGGGCATAACCGATTTTTGAGGCTAAGTGACATTCTCTCAAGTTACTCCAAGTTTGTAGTGTTGTGTGAAACATTTGAGGCACAACGTTTGGGGTGCTAGGCTCACAAAGTCTTGAAGGAATCCAAGCAACAACAAGGTATGTATTTCTACTAGTTTTTATGTTTAATGTAATCCCCATGCCATGCTAGTTAGGAAATAACCTTGAAAAAGAAATTTGCATGTATATAGAGAAAACATAGATTCAAGGTTATTAGGGTTGCATGTACACTTAGGAAGGGTTAGAATGCTCAAAACCCATCACTATAAAGGAGCCTATGGAGATTTTATGTGATAACGAGAGTGTAGTTGCCTTAGCCAAGGAACCAAGGGATCAAGACAGATCTAGGCATATCAACAGAAAATACCACTTCATTAGACATCGAATAGAATAAGGACTCCTCGTGGCAAAGAGGGTATCATCGGATGAGAACCCAGTAGATCCCCTCACGAAGGGACTGTGTAGGGCTAAGCATTTACAGCATGTGAGACGCATTGGGCTGAAGGATGATATTAGTTTTAGTAATTAGATAGCTTTCGAAACTTGTAATAGTTAAAATGTAATTGACATTTGATGTTTAAATAAAAGGTGTTTTTTTTACTAGTATGGTACTGTCTTGTGTCAATCATTTACTATTGTTTCATTTTGGATGTTTTGACTTCCAGATTAATTATATTATTCAAACTATCCACAGTCGATCATACATTGGAAGTAGGTTTTGAAATAAGACTGTCATGAATTGGGTTTGTAGATTTGTCTGAATTGTATTAGACATAACAATTATTGCTGCAACATTCATGAGTGCTCATAAGTTCTGATTATTGGATTCAACCCACGTTCACTTGTATCACTTCATGGAATTTATCTCGAGTCATTGTGAGATGGTAATATTATATAAGTCTTCAAACCAAGAGATATGAACTGTTGACTATGAGTTGGTTGTACATTGACAGCACGAAAAACGCATCAGTAACTTGATGTTATAAAACGTGTTGTTGTGTACAATTTCATGATTAGTTAGTACAAGCATATGAGTCGAAGTTTAGTTGTTCCTTTTAGTCCTTGGAGGATTAAAAGCAATATCTTGGGCCCCTAGATGATTTTGTTTTGACTTATGTGTCGGGCCCAGTCAATACTGAATTGATGTGTTCGATTAAGTTCTATGTCAAACAAATTGGAAATCGGGAAACAAACTGCTGGACAATAAGTACGACATTGTTCCATGTATTCGTCCGGCTAATATCTTGAACAGAGGATTATATGATCACTTATCTAAAATGGCACAACTTAGTTTTGCAAGACTTTGAAAGAGCTACGATTTCTGGTTAGATCCCGAAGTCGTACTTGCAGCTATAGTTATTAGGCTTATCCAAGTGGGACACTGTTGGATAATGTGTATAAGTCCATAACTATATTTGGTATGTACTTAACCCGATTTAGCATGGTCCATTTGGGTTGCATGGCATCAAAATAATTTGGATAGACTTTTGTGAGAAGATGATATTTATGGTTTATTAATATATTATAAGTTCTAATATATTAATATGAATTATTTAATTAGTATTGATAAAGAATAAGTTTGGAATTAATTTTGTGATCAAAAGAGATTAATTAAATAAATAGGGATTGATTTGGTAAATCATTCATTCTTATATAGTGGGCTTGTGGTTCTGTTGGGCGTGTCAAACCCAACAAATAAAGCGTACAAATGACTCCTTAAACACTACTACTATGCACTAACAATGTAGTACAAGGTAAGTAGGGTCGATGCACAAAGACACGGGACAAGTGTTTATACCTTTTTGCGTAAGGTACAAAAATGGTCACAAAATGGGGGGAATTTATAAGCAATGATTTAAACTATAGAATAAAGCAATAAGTAAATGATTGATTTAATGAAGTAAATTCAGGATTTGTAAGGACTCCAACTCCATGCAAGACAAATTAGCAATGTGATTCCAAGGATGAAATGATATTTGTTCAATTCTATCTAAATTAGTACATGGAAATGCTAACAATATCTAGCACCTCCCATTCACCACATTGATTAACCAAAATAAGCTCTTTGATTAATCCTAACCTTACCAATCTAATCTAAACAAGCTCTTAGAATTAGGTTGAAAGATTGAATTAAACTTTATGTGAATGTTCCCAACAACACTCAATACTCCTTATAAGCCCAGGAGCATAAGAATGTGTGAATAAGATTTACACTAAATTCATTCAATAGAAATCAGTTTAATGTTTGTTACCTAGTCCAATTTACAAAACAATTACGGATTTTGCAATTAGATAACTTGAATGATCTAACCCTAATTCAAATGGCCAATAAGAATCATAATTAGAATCAAACATTGGATTGAAACAAAATCAAATTCACTGGATAGAAAATTGAAAGAAAACATCAAGTTATATGATTGAAATCAAAACTAGAAGTCAAGACATAAAGTTGGAGAATCTAGGGTTCTAGCCACTCATGACTAGAACAAGATCACAAATCTAGAAAATGAAATTAAAGTTCTTACAAAATGAAATCAAATGTTCCCAAGTGTTAATCAACTTCAAAATCCTCAAGAAATTCGCCTTCTCTACTCCAAAAGCCGACACCCCTAAGTAAAAAGTCGGTTCCCCCTTTTAAGAATGGTGAAAAACTACTTTAAAACTCACGTTTACGTTTACACGGCCCGCGTAAATTAACACTGTCATTTACACGGCCTGCGTAAACGCAAAAATATAATGCGCAGAAATCTACGTTTACACGGCCCGCGTAAACGCAAGGCTTGCATTTACACGGCCGTGTAAATCTCTGTAAAGCCAAAATCTTCATTTCTTTGATATCTTGCTCCTTGGTGCTCCGCAAGTCCTGAAATTTTGTCCGCAACTTTTATTTACCTCCTCCAACAATATACTACCTCCAAAAGTCCCTGAAATATCACAAAAGTATTTGAATGAAATTGTCTCATGAAAAATCCCGAAAAACATGCAAAATGCATGAGTTTAAGCCTATATGCAATGTACTTTTATGATATAAAGCTACAAAATGGGTACATGAAATGCACCTAATAGATTCATAGCTCTTCATGATGGGCTAAACCCATGTGGTTACCCATGGATACTCCATAAAGGTTTAAACCCATGGATCATGAGGAATATGGAAATGCATGAGTTACATGGTGTAACCCTAATGTGCACACTATATAAAGAAGCCTCATCCTTGTAAAATTGGCACTTAAGTGATACAAGTGAGGGCTAGCCGATTTTGGTGCATAAGAATCTTCTCTCAAGTTATTCTAAGTTGTTGGTGGTGTTGTGTGAAGCATTTAAGGCATCACATTTAGGGTGCTAGGCTCACAAGGTCTTAAGGAATCAAAGCTACAAGATAGGTATATCATTCTACTAGTTTTTATATTACATATACCCCATGATATGCTAGTTAGGATGAAACCTTGGAAAAATGAAAGTTTACATGTATAATAGAGAAACCATAGATCCAAGGTTTCTAGGGTTGCATGTACACCACAGGAGTGTTAGAATGCTCAAAACCCATCATTCTTGAACCCTCTTCTATCATTACCTTGTCATTTATAGTCCTTGGGGTTGGAAGTGAAGAGCCAAGATAAGTTTAAGGACCAAGTTTGCAAACTTAGGCTAAAAAAAGAGTATGTTGCGCGTACATAAGAGTACGCTAAGCGTATTGAGGTCCTCCTTAGTACGTTGGGCGTACACTTATATATACTGGGCGTACTAATGTCAGGGTGAAACCCTAATATTTAGGGTTTGGGGCCTATATAAGCAACATAATGAGCATCAAAACCCCCTTACCCCAACCTCCACAACTTACATTCGTCCTCCCCGAACCCTAGCATTTCCTTTGTGTGTTTAAGCTTATTTATTGTGTTCTTGAGTGCTTTAAGAGGAAGGTATTGCATCAAAGTGTTGGAGAAGAAGATCAAGCTTCTAGATCTGAAGTTAGCTTGTGCTCAAGAAGCTCCAGAAGGTATAAAGTTCCAAACTTTATGAATATATGCATAGATCTCATCATTTTACTTTATTAGAAGAATTTCTTGTCCCGAAAGCCATAAGGTGGTGCATGTTGTGATTTGGACAAAAAGAGTTGTCCTTCTAGACTCTTGAAGGGACCTTGAGTGATAAAAATGAGGTCCCATTAGCTGTATGTGTCCCATGCAAAGAGAAGTAAGGTCTTAATGGATTAATACCAAGCATTAAGAACTTTATGGACATCCAAAGTGATAAAGTTCGTGACTTTATGGAGCCTAGGCATGTTAGGTCTCTGGATCTGAAGTTTGGGATTAAATGCTTAAGCCATTAACCACTTAATAAGGTTTTGGCAAACTGTAGAGTACACACAACGTAAATCCAGTACGCCCAGCATATTAGGTCAGCCAACCCGATGGTGGTCAACGACTGGACGAGTACGCCCTACGTACCAGAGGAGTACGCCCCACGTACGTCCTCTGTTGGGCCTCTGACAAAATGGACTTCGTATTTTGGGTTGTTTATGGGCTATATGGAATTGGGCCTTCACTGGACCTTGTAAATGAGATATTTTGGGCCCAGTAGTGATAGTGGATCATGAGGTTAGGCCCAATTAGGGAGTTGGGCCCAATTTAGTAAATTGGGTCGATAATGGGCTTATTATGTGGACTTTCAAGTCAAGGACTGGGTATTCGGGCCTTGACCCAATAAAGAGAATGGACTTAATGAGTGGTGTGGACATTTAGTCAAGAAGGTCATGTTGGGTATTAACTTAGTATTTATTGTGTAATAGTTTGGGATTCCCGACGAGACAGCAGTCAGAGATTTGCAGTACTTCAACACTACTTGCAAGGTGAGTTATCCTCACTTTATCAACGGGTATAAGGCACCAAGGCCGACCCATTATGGACTGTATCCAGTTATGGCATGATATATTTATTGGTTTGCATCCTGGTAGTTAGGATGGGGTTATGTTTATGTTTAGTGACTTGGTTAGGTCGGTGTCCTGGTTATAGGATGGTATTATGTGATATGCTAGTATGATATGTTAGATTGGTAACCTAATAAATTGGATGGTATTATGTGTTATGTGGTATGGTATGTTTGATCAGTTCGTTGTCTGTAGACTGTTAATGATTATCTGTTATATTTGCACATGTTTGTTTGGCGGTTGAGGTTTATCTGCTTTGTGCGAAAGCCAATAGACCTGGGCATTCCAACCTGTTGGTTGTGTGCCGTGAGTATTCCATCCCGAGGATGATTGGACTCATAGTATGTGGGCATTCCAACCTGTTGGTTGTGGGCCTTGGGGTATTCCATCCCGAGGATGATTGGACCCATAATATGTTGACATTCCAACCGATTGGTTGAGGGCCTAGGGTGTTCCAACCCGATGATTGATTGGACCCATAGTGTGTTGTTTATGATTATATGTGTATCGTAGTGGGTATGGGTATTTTGGGGGAACTCACTAAGCTTTTGGGCTTACAGTTTCAGTTTATTGTTTCAGGTACATCAGGGGATCGCGGCAAGACGAAGGCATGATCGTACAGCTCCTCATGTTTTATTTATGTTTATGGGAAAACTCTGATATTAGACTATTTTGAAAACAAATTTGTAATAACTACTGGTTTTAAATTGACTTGAATTTTATGGTTGTTACAGGGGAACTTTGTAGAGAATTTCATGTGTGAGAATGTGCAGAAGTTGTTGGGTTTTGAGCATTCTAACACTCTTAAGTGTACATGCAACCCTAAATACCTTGGATCTATGTTTTCTCTATTATACATGCAAATATGAACTTTCCAAGGTATTCATCCTAACTAGCATAATAACAATGATTCGTATGAATATTTCAAGTTAGAATTGCATACCTTTTTGATGTAGAATGTCTTCATGAGGCTTGAGTGCCTAGTGCCCCAAGTGTGACACCTCAAATGGTTCACACAACACCAAATACACATGGAATGACTTGAGAGAAATGTACCACTCCTTGAAATCGTCTAGCCCTCATATTCACACACTTGTGTACGATTTCTTGAGCCATGGGACTCTTTTATATGGTGGCTATTAGGGTTACACCATGTAACTCATGACTTTACCCATTCCTTATGCTCCATGGATTTTAACCTCCATGGAGTATCCATGGGTCACCCCATGGACTTAGTCCAACATAAGGAATCTTGGATCACAAGCCCACATATAAAAGAATGAATGATTTACACAATCAACCCATATATTTAATTAGTCTCCTTTTGATCGCTTAATTGATTCCAAATTAATTCTTGATCAATACTAATTAAATAACCTTATTAATATGTTAGAACTTATAATATATTAATAAACCTTAAGTGTTATTTCTCTCATTTTAGTCTATCCAAATGCATGATGCCATGCAACCCAAATGGACCATGTCGGGTCGGGTCAAGTCTTACCAATTATAATTATGGACTTAAACATTAATCCAATAGTCTCCCACTTGGATAAGTCTAAAACTATTATTGCGTATAACATCAAGAACCGACTGGCAATCGTAGCTCTCAAAAGCTTCCGTCGAACTCTGACCTTGCCGATGATCTCTGACCTTTGTCAATGACTTGTCCATTAGATAAGTGATCATATATTTCTCCATTCTATATATCATATGGACTGAGACATGGATTATAATCATTCTCTCTGTCCGTCTGTTGTTTCCGATTTCCGATTCATGATGACCGACTGATTGAACAAATCAAATCAGTCCTGGCTTGGCCAAGCACTCACATGTATCATCCTTAAATCATCGAGGGGCCCACAGATATCGCTTTTATCCCAAAGGTAAAAGGAATGGATAAACTTCGATTCATATGGCTTGTTCTACTACTTGTTGAATCATACAAAAAGGCACGTTTTATAACATCGAGTTACCAATGCGTTTTCGTGTAATCAATGTACAACCAACTCATAGTAACAATTCATATCTCTAGGTTTGAAGAATATAAGATATTATTGTCTCATGATCACTTGTGATAAAATCCATGAAGTGATTTCAATGAGCGCGGGTTGAATCACATACTCAGAACTTATGAGCACTCATGCGTGTTGTAGCACCACCTTGTCCAACATCTTAGACCTCTACAAGCCCAACCCATGACAATCTTGATTCATATCTACTTCCAACATATTACCGACTGTGGATGGTTTGAATAACTTAGTAATTCAGGAAGAACGACCTACTTATTCTGGAAGTCAAAACATGCAAAATGAAACACAAGAATAATTGAATCCAATATGGTCTCAGAACTTATGAACATAAATAAAACACCTTTTATTTATCACCATATGATAACACATTATTCATTGCATACTGTTTCAGCTATCAACTTTATTCTTGAATTAAAACAATAGTTGTCCCATGCTCCAAGCATGTACACTATGTTTTTCTAAACAATAGCATTTCTATACACCTAATATGCACTCTATGTTTGTCTATGATCCTTACTTTGTGAAATAAATCAATTGACCATAATTTCAATGATTCTAATTTCACAGTCCCGAATTCTTATGTTAAATGCAGGAATTCTAAATTCATGCCATTTACCAAAATCTGTTAGATTCTAAACTTATATGCATTGATTCTCTTGTAATGATTATGAAAAAAGTCACAAAGACTTGTCAAAAAACATTAATGAGTATTCCAATGGAGATCAACTCCATGGAACCGAAGTCTCATATTCGAAGTTCATTGCCTTTGAACATTCTTCTTGCATTAAGTTTCCTAATCTTACACAGATAACTTCCACCTTCCCATATTCCCAATTTGACTATCACTTCTGAACAAAAGTTGCATCTTTTCAGAATATGTCAATATGGTCCTTCCAAAATTAACACCATACTTCAACTGTTCCTGAGCAACCAATCTTTGGTAAACCTTAGATTGTCCTCGACAATTGCTTAATCCTTTTAGTCATATCCAGTTCTAGACCTTTTCCCTTCTTAATGCTCCAGGCATTTGGAAAATTTTAGAAAGGATGAATATAGCACATGTATTTGATCCTATATCTGAAGCATATGGGACACGATTCATGATGTCTCACATAAAGACTAAACCAATCTTTTGCTATAATATTTCCATTTCAATTTGCCAAGTTCTCATAATTCAGATTATGAAAAGTGATGTCGTAATCATAATCGAATTTTAGAACGCAAATAATGGACCCATATACAAAATTTTCTTATGTTGAGCCATTCTAACATAACATTCATTTATATACTTGACTAAATTTGATTAAAATCTCACGATCTAAGCTTATAGATTTGAGATGAAGTATAATTTTCTCTCCCTTAATTATAGCAAAACAACTTTTTCCCATTTGAAACCTTTTGTTTTCTATAATTAACATTGCTAACTTGCAACCTTTATCATAATTATCATGCTCCCACTAACATGATGATTATTAGCATAACACTTATGCTCCCACTAGCTTTGACATGTACTCAGAAATCAGCTGAACTTCTAAAAAATAATACTTTATTGACTTTCTTACCAAAGTTCAGATTTCTGATACTAGATTGCTTTGATAAAACTTTATCAATATCATACACCTTATCTTAGATAGCTCACATGTGTGTCTAAACAATTTTAAGAACTATGAAAAGGGATGCCGTAATCATATTCTTAATTGTTTAGACCTTTGCCACTTCTCACAAGTCCATGTTAGTGTGTCGGTTAACCACACACGCTCCACTAACGACTTTGAGAATGCAAATATCACAATTGCTATCTAGTTAAAATCTACTTAGTGAAAGTGTTTCCTCACCATCATTTTCACGAATCGGAGAGAAACCTTATAACAATTAGATTTAATGGTGTATGTGTTCTTATCCACGTGAATTGTCAAAACCATAATCACAAGACAAGGTTAGTGACAAATCCAAACTCTTATGGATTGAACTTGTGCAATCTTAACTTCTTGTCACCTAGCAGCCCAAGGGTCTGTCATTGCTTCCAAGTTGTTATGCAACAAATTGAGAACTCTAAGAACTCATATGCAAAGCCAACTTTACCTGGAATGGGCACAAAATATGTCAACACAATAGGTTATAAACCTCAAGTCGTGTGCTAGTGAAGAACTTTAGGTTTTATTCATGATTAGTTCTTGCGACTTTCAAGACCTTTAAGACTCTCACTGTCCTCTTGACATATAAGACTTTCTTGCAAAATATTCAAGAGATAGTGTGGATTCTAATCAAGACAGACACTTAACACAATTAGCCTTAGTTGGTCTTTGTTTTATCCAAAACATCACAACTTACCAATTTCAAATGTACAAGAGTAGAAAACTTTTACTCTTACATTTGACAAGTGTTTTAAACCTTCTTTAAGACATGTCACTCAAGTTACAATCTTAGAGTATAACTCTATGAATTGTTTTTGGAACGAAGTATGAATCATCTTCTTGATTTAACCACTTCAACAATTCATAACTCATCTTCTTAACTATCATAATGCACTTAGAGGATGAATTATAATCATTAAGATGATCTTAAAACATGATAATAAAATACTCTCCCATCTTTTCAGATTTGAGAAACTTTTATCCTTCTGCCTAATTTGATTCTTCTCATTCGTTCTACCATACATCGAAAATTTTCCAATGTATCAGAATTACACTTAAACTTTTAAGTGTAACCATATTTACTAAACTTTAGTAAATCATGACGAATAATCTTATAGATCTTTTGTGGTGGACTTGATCAGTGCACAAGAATGTGTACTCAATCTCTTAGTCCTTCACTTGATTCACATATACATGTGAACAAGGGACTAGTCTTAATTTTCCAAAGCTAAAAGTTCTCATTCATCATACTATACAACTTGCATGATTTCCAAGTTTCTATCCAACTGAAACCTTGGGTGATGATAATCTTTCCTTATTTGGTAAATTTAGACACTACCACAAACGAAAGAATCAAATCCATTTTTCCAATATTATTATCAATGGAATCATATAAGCAACACTTTTTCACAAATGCCATTGTAAGGATCCTTAAAATAAATAAAATCAAATATTTTCCTTTTATTTTAAAACTTTGCGGAACACTTATCCTTACAGTGCAAATGAAAACCTTGTTGTTATATATTCCTAAGCAATGTGTCATAACTCCTAAGTAACAACTCAAAATTCTGATGCGATCGAAATCCATCTTGCGATCAGAATCAGCATATACTTCCTTTAAGATTTCTCTCTTTCTTTGATTCTTATAACATCACCAGGTGACCCAGTCACATCATGTAATAGAATCTCCAAATAGGAGCTTAACAGAGTTAGACAATGGAGTTTACCTGAAGTAGAGTCAAAGTTATTGACTTTAACATCCTTAGGTAAATTTGGCAGCTTTGCAATCAATGCCCCTTCCTTTGGCAATTTAACATATGGACGCTTTCGTAATGGTACATGGGACTATCACAGACTTAGCATTTCCCGTTACCATTTGGTCAACCGAGTTGATTGTGACCGAACCCTTTCCATTGGAAAAAGAATGCTTTTTCTGGATTTCCAGTGTCATCATTGTCAATGTCCATAAAGTTTTTGGAAGTTGATCTTAGCAAATTTGCTTTACTAGCCCACTAAATCATTGTTGATTCAGTAGCACCAAGCAATTAGATAAGATCATTAAGGGTCTTGTCATAGTCTTTTTCATAGGAGTCCCAAAGGAACTCACTATGTGACTTAGAAAGTGATTGGACATCCAACTTTCTCAAGACTTTGACACCCAACTCTCCCGGCTTGTCAATATGTGACTTCATCTCCAAGATGTGAGCACACCTAGACCTTGCCTTGCCAATAGGGCTTGAGTGACCTTGAACTTGTGGGATAGGGAGAATAATTGGAGGAGGTGGAGGAAGTGAAGTTCCAAGAGATTTGGGAGGATCATAGATGTCTGAACTAGACATCTTTTGGGAGATATTCAAGATAGTTGATTAAAAGTCCTTAATATAACACCCAATATGAAATATTAAGGCTAGGACCGTACAAACTATTTTATAACTTGGAAGAGGGATGCCGTAATCCAAGCTATAAAATATTTGAAGGTAGGTGAATGACGATTCACCAATTTCCACCAAGATAAACGAAATGTATAATTAAGTTTTAATTGGATTTGAAACTCCTAGATCTTTTGAGATACATTGAACTTTCAATGGCATGTTTGAATCTCGATTGTGCCCTCTCAAATTTGTGACTGGGATGCCGAGGATCACAAACAAGGTGTGAATAACCATGCAAATTGACCTGGTACCCTTAATTTTATCACTTAATCGATATGCCGGTTAGCCATACACGCTCCATCGATCTATGATAAAACTTAAGTCACCCTTTGCCACACATTGTCAGTCCCATGTTAGTGTGCCGGTTAACCACACACGCTCCACTAACGACTTAATAAAGGTGCAAAGTGTAATTTCATGGATTAGCACCTTATTCACATTTTCCTAAGTAACTAAGATTGGGTATTTATAAGAGTTTAGTTACTTAGTATTTATCATTAATACTTTTAATGAAGGGAGAATTCTCATCCTTGTCCTACCCGTTCGGCTAACGACCCTCCACCAGTCAAGGAAGCGGTGGGTGAGAGTGGACACCCATTAAACTACCATTTTATTGGCAGTAACCTTATACCCCCCTTACAGACCGGCTTCATGAATGAGGCCTACTAACGGTAAGACTGACTTTACTCTTATACATATATATAAATATTATTAACTTATAATATTATCAAGTATAAGGGTTGAATTTTAACTTTTAAAATTCTAAGGGCTAACCTGGAATTAAAGTATTCATAAGTGAAAACTTTTCAAATTCCACAACTTGAGGGCAAGTTTTGAAACTATTCAAAACTAATTAATTCCATAACTTATGTGTTTAAACTAGTTTAATTAAAAAAACTCTTCAAGGTCCATAACTTGAGGACAAGTTATGGAAGACTTTAAACTAATAAAAGAATGTAACTTTTCTTTATTTTGTAACTTACGGAATTAATTAAGGTTACACATTTTTATTACTTAATGAAGTGACTCTTGAACCTCCATAACTTGAGGACAAGTTATGGAGTCATAAAACTATTTAATGAGAACAAGACTCTTCATTTTTGTAACCTTTGCCAACTTTTATGAGTTTTAAGAAACTTAAATGTGACATTTCATGTAACTTGAGGACAAGTTACACAAACACATTTTAGAATCAACTCTTAGATTAAAATGGATTGAAAACTACAAAATCAATTAACTTTTCTATTAATCTAAGCAACTCATATGAACATGTGACATCCCCATTTTCACGGCCAGAAAAGACCGATTTTGTTTATGCTTTGTTTAAAAATCAATAAAAGTGTTGCGGAATTTGTCCCAAAACAAAATATGATAAAGATTTATCAACAACATTTCTGTAAAAATGTATTTCATTAAAAAGACTCGGGATGTCATGTTCGATACAGATCATAAGCATAAACAATACAACATAGGCCTTACTACATTATTCTGTATTTACAGGCCTAAAATCCATTAATCTCTCATCCCAAGATATCACATCTATCCTCATGCGCCACTACCTGTAATACAAGAAACTGAGTGGGTCAGGCTTGGGAGCCTGGTGAGCACATAGGGTTTTCAACCCACAATAAATAAGTTTATTAACTTTATCAAACCAAACAAACCCGATTACCCATTCCCGTTATCCTCACTTTACGTCCCTAAAACATCTAACACATGGGACCTAATCTAAGGACTATCATCGGGGTGGACACTACTGCTAAGGGGATTCCTCAGCAATAAATGTCCATAAGGCAACCATATGGGGGATGGATTACACCTGGTGAGCACACAGTTCAAATAAACACCTACAGGTTGTGAGCCTGCTAGTGTTCCACTGGACTGTCTAGAATAGTCCGTGGTCGTCATCTATACTCCGCTAGATGACTGGATCATCAATAACATCTATAACAAGGCATCCCATTATTTTATTTTATCACACAACAACTATTACATCTACCCATGTTCTACCCAACACATTTTGTAGATATAAAATACATATACAGTCTAAATTATTTAAAACGTGTATAAAATTGTTCATCCAGCATAGATAGCAAGTATACATACAATATGCACACACAACACGTAATTTATATAAATACTTCATATCTATGTGTAAACTGAAAGTAACTATGCACTCACTTGAAAGGTAGTGACTCGGCACTCGGACAATGCTTCGATACTCTCAAAACAATTTTCCCTCGATAAAACAGCGGATTTTAAAGAAAACCGGGCTTTATTTGGCGCAGCGTTTCGAAACCGAAAGACACTTTTTCTCGGGACTCCGGGAGCCTCGGGCTTCCTTAGGGTGCTAGGGGATTTTTCCTAGGGTTTAGGGGTGGTTTGGAACCTTAGATAGAGAAAGATTTTAGAGAGAGAAGGGTTTTTGTGTGTTTTTCTTTGGCAACCCTTACAACCTATTTATAGGTGCGAGCCCTCGGTCGTACGTTGGGCGTACAACAACACTACGCGGGGAGTAGTTCGGATAAGGTCACAGGTGGCGCGACTTCGGTGGAGCGACGTGGAGGCTTGTAGACCGAGGATGGTTCTTCATACGCGGCGTGTTCTGAGATTGGACGCTGGGCATAATGCGAGGGGCGACGTGTCGCAATCCGAAGTGACTTCTGAGACCATCATCGGACGGTTGTGGTGCTGCCACGTCATCGATTTAGCAACAGACTTTGCAATTTCATGCTTCAACTTTAAAAATTCGTAACTTTCGCGTACGAGCTCCTTTTTCGACGTTCTTTATATCCACGTGAAGGTGGGAACGTACTCTACAACTTTCGTTTAGACTCCGTCGGCTAATTTTGACTTTATTTAAAAAGTTACATTATTAACAGACCGGGACAGGATTAGTCCGTTAAATTCTCATAACTTTTTCATCCGACATCCGTTTTCGTCAATCTTTTTCTCGTTACGCTACTCTTAACGAGATCTTCGATTCTCGTTTAGGTCGTGTCGGCTAAAAACCGCTCGATCTAATATTCGAATTTCGGGTTGTACACTGCTAATCTGAGACTTCGAAAAATCATAACTTCTTCATATGAAGTCAGATTTGGGCGTTCTTTTTATGGACGCTCTCGGTTTAACGTATTCTACGACTTTCGTTTAGATTTCTAAGGCTAAATCTCGCTCTATCGTAAATTCACTATTTACGCTTCCCGGTATTGTGTCGGTTCCGTCGCGAAACTTCAACAGGTCATAACTTCTTCGTTATAACTGGGATTTCGGCGTTCTTTATATCCCCGAAATCCTTGTTTCGACCACTACAACTTTATTTAAAGATATAGTGCTTATCTCACACTTTAATTTTGACGCTTGTTTTTATTCTTTATTAATTATACATTTATAATCAAATAATAAGCACATAAATACACACAATTCACATAATACTCAAATATTTCATCTTTATTGCGTCAAAAAGAGTTACAATAGTTGACCTAGTCTATTACATCGTCCAAAAATGCCTAGGCCTGGAACCCGGGTGTTACAATTCTCTCCCCCTTAGGATGATTCTGTCCCAGAATCATGCATCAACAAACAGATGTGGATAGCGACTCATCATTTCATCCTCTGTTTCCCAAGTGAGATCCGGCCCATTCGAATGTTTCCATCGGACTAGCACTAAGTCGACCATCTTGCGTCGTAACTTCTTAGTATTACGGTCAACAATTGCCTCAGGCTCTTCGATCAACCTCTTATTCTCATCCATTCTTAACTCTGAGATTGGAATTATTTCGGGAACTTCTCCCGTGAATTTCCTCAGATAACACACATGGAAGGTGTTATGAGTACCATCGAGTTCTTCGGGCAATTCCAGCTTGTAAGCTTGGTTCCCAATCTTCTGAAGAGGAACACCGTGAAGTCTTACAATTTCCTCGACGTGAAACGACTATCACGATCTGATACAATTGTAAGAGGAACACGATGAAGTCTTACAATTTCCTTTACATTAGCATTTGCGAGCTTATCCATAGAACACTTCTCGTTGGCTGCTATGATGTGTGCACTCTTGGTGAAACGATCCATGACTACCCAAATCATGTCGTGACCGTTCTTCGTCCTGGGCAGTTTAGTCACAAAATCCATGGTGATGTCTTCCCATTTACCCATGGGTACAGGTAAAGGTTCTAAACTCCCATATGGTTTCTGATGTTGTGCCTTAACTCTCGCACATGTCACACACTCGGCCACATACTTCGCAACATCGAGCTTCATCGTCGGCCACCAGTAGTAGGGTTTTAGGTCCTTATACATTTTAGTGCTACCGGGATGAATCGAGTACATGGTCTTGTGTGCTTCTTCCATCAGATGGTCTCTTATTCCTCCCGTCTTAGGTACCTAAATCCGATCTTGGAATACCGTCAGTCCTCGACTGTTTGTACCAAACATTAACGTTTTGCCCAAACGTTCTTCCTTTCGGTCATTGTTCTTTAAAGCTTCTTCCTGAGCCTTCCTGATACTTTCCACAATCATCGATACGATTTCAATTCTCAACGCTCTTGGCCTTTTCCTTTCAAGGTTAACTTTCCGACTGAGAGCATCAACAACACCATTTGCTTTACCCGGGTGGTAAAGTATCTCACAGTCATAGTCCTTGAGTAGTTCTGGCCAGCTTCGTTGCCTCATGTTCAATTCTTTCTGATTAAAGAGATATTGGAGACTCTTATGATCAGTGAACAACTTGCACTTCGTGCCGTAGAGATAATGCCTCCATATATTTAAAGCGAAAACTACCGCTGCCAACTCCAAATCGTGAGTGGGGTAGTTCTTTTTGTGTTCTTTCAATTGTCGAGATGCGTATGCTATCACCTTTTCTCTTTGGGCCAGAACACAACCCAAACTGACTCCAGATGCGTCACTGTAAACCGCGAAGTCTTCAACTCCATCTGATAGAGAAAGTATCGGTGCTTCACATAAATTCTTCTTTAGCTTCTCGAATGCCTCATCGTGTTTCTCACTCCACGTATACATAGCTCCTTTGTGAGTTAAAGCTGTCAATCGAGCAGCTAACGAAGAAAAGCCTTGGATAAATCGTCGGTAATATCCGGCTAATCCTAGGAAGCTTCGAATCTCCGTGGGATTTTTCGGAAGTTCCCACTTCATCACAGCCTCGATCTTTGCAGGGTCAACCATTATCCCTTCTTGGTTAACCACGTGACCCAAGAACTGTACTTCTTGTATCCAAAAGTCGCATTTGGAGAACTTAGCGTAAAGCTTCTCCTTCTTTAACACTTCCAACACTTCCTGTAGATGCTTGCCATGCTCCTATTGGCTTTTCGAGTAGATCAGAATGTCATCGATGAACACTATCACAGATTTATCGAGGAATGGTTTACAAACCCTATTCATCAAATCCATGAATGTTGCTGGAGCATTGGTTAGTCCAAATGAAATAACTAAGAACTCGTAGTGTCCATATCTCGTTCTAAATGCAGTCTTCTCAATATCCTGCTCTCTTACCTTCAGTTGATGATATCCTGACCTAAGATCGATCTTTGAGAAGTAGCTCGAACCTTGCAGCTAATCGAATAGGTCATCAATCCTCGGCAATGGATACTTGTTCTTCGCCGTTGCCTTATTCAGCTCTCAGTATTCTATACACATTCTCATACTTCCATCCTTTTTCTTCACGAATAACACCAGAGCTCCCCAGGGTGATGAACTAGGTCGAATGAAACCATTGTCCAACAGCTCCTGAAGTTGCGTCATAAGCTCTTTCATCTCCGTCGGTGCTAATCGGTAAGGTGCCTTTGCTATCGGTGTTGTTCCTGGTAACAAGGCTATACGAAACTCCACTCGCCTATCAGGTGGTAATCCGGGAAGATCTTCGGGAAAGACTTCCGGATAATCACACACAACCGGTATATTCTGAACCTCTTTCTTCTCCTTCTTAACATCGATTACGAATGCCAAGTATGATGCACATCCTTTGGACAAACATTTCCTGGCTTTCATCAGGGATATGATTCCAGAATTCACTTTGCATTTGTCCCCGTACACCATAAATGATTCCTTTCCGGGTGGGTTTACCCTTACTATCTTCTTTCGGGATAATATCTCGGCATCGTTGGCGCTAAGACAATCCGTACCCAAAATGATGTCGAAACCGTTTAACTCTATGGGTAATAGCTCCTCATGGAATTCGTTTCCGTTTAGGTCGATGACTACGTTCTTAATACGATTACTAACATGTACGAATTTGCCACTGGCAACTTCTACAATTAGGGCATTATCAAGTTTTTCTACAGGCAATGCTAATTTTCCTCCAAATCTATGCGATACAAAGGAATAGTTTGCTCCCGAATCAAATAGTATATTGGAAGGCAAATGAAACGACCCAACTATACGACCCAAAAATTTCGTTTTTCAACATAACCAAAAACCATAATCTGAGTGTCATATCATAAACCATACATGATGTATCTCAAAATCATAATAAAAACACTATGCGGAAAACTGTATCATATCCGTATGTAAAAATTAAGAACCAATCAACTCCCAGGATAAAAGCTGAAGCTGTGGTGTGTGCGATGCCATCATCCCGAGCTCCTCTCTCTACAAGCGGAAGTACCTGAAACAAAACTGAAACTGTAAGCACGAAGCTTAGTGAGCTCCCCCAAAATACCACATACCATACAATAACATTTAACACATATTGGGCCTTGCCCACTGCCTCGGGCCGAAGCCCGGAAACTGCATCGGACCGAAGTCCGGAACTGACTGGGACCTTGTCCCCTGCATCGGACCGAAGTCCGGAACTAACTGCATCGGACCGAAGTCCGGAACTAACTGGGACCTTGTCCCCTGCATCGGACCGAAGTCCGGAACTAACTGCATCGGACCGAAGTCCGGAACTAACTGGGACCTTGTCCCCTGCATCGGACCGAAGTCCGGAACTAACTGACTGAACATATCATAGCATATCAACTAGCATGAACACATATACTGCATACTGCATCGAGCCGTAGCCCGGAACACATAACACGTAACACATAAAACATAGCACATAAATCCTGCCTGAGCCACGAAGGCATCAAACATACTAGCTGCTACATCAGACCGAAGTCCGGAAACTACTGCTAATTGGACGGGCCGGCATTGTGGCCTTAGACCCGTCCCTACTTGAAGGAAACTCACCTCGTAAGCTGGCTGCTGAGTGTGTGGCTCGGAAAGCTAACGGCTGCTGCTCCTGAATCTCCTCGGCTACAAGTCCATAAGCACACTCAATCAAATACTAAACACTGCACTTGGGGTAAAATGACTCTTTTACCCTTGGTCAAAGTCAACTCTCTTTGGGCTGAATCGCCGAGTTGGGCCACCCAACTCGCCGAGTCCTACTCTCACTTCTCAGTTCTACACGCTGCTACTCGTCGAGTGTGGCATCGACTCGACGAGTACCCTCTTGATCCAAGAACTCAGACAATCTTCATCCGACTCGCCGAGCCGTATGAACAAACTCGACGAGTTGTTCATGATCCTAAGAAGATTGCCCTGGACTCGCCGAGTTGTATGAACAACTCGCCGAGTCCCTCCATCACTGAGTCTACTCTCAACTCGCTGAGTCCACTCTCTAACTCACTGGATTCACTCGACACTGACCAAAATGAAGGAATCGGGGGCTCGCGACCCAACTCGCCGAGTCGTTCTTCCCGACTCGCCGAGTTGCCGCCATGCAACTGATTTTTACTCGATTTTGTTTGAATCCAACACATACAATTGATAGATCTGAGTCCATTAAGCTGATTTACCACGTAAAGTTTCCAACTTTACGTGCACAACCTCATGAATAAGGGAAATAAGGCTAAAGGATGCATAAAATGGGTAGATCTATGATTAATATGCAAAGTAACTCCAAAAAGACAGTAGATCTGGGCTCTACAACACCCCATCACTCAGATCTAAAGATATCTCGACTTATTAAGGCATACATGCACACATAAGGCTTGGAACAAGCATCAACTAGCTCTTAGGAGAGCCCTAGTGGAAGTTTAAAGCATATAACAAGAGGGAACTCCGAAAATACCTCAAATAACTCAGATTTGCCCTTGGATCTTTGCACTCCAACTCTTCTCCTTGCTTCTTTCTTCTTCTCCTTCTTCACACCTTCACAAAATGGCACCAAAAACACTTATAAGCTCTCAAGGGAGGATTAGGGTTTTCTCACTGCGTTCACAGGGTGAAGGAGGCGAGATTGGGGCTATAAGGTGGCTTAAATAGTGAGCAACCCAGGGATTTAGGGTTTCTCCCAGACGGACAGACTCGCCGAGTCCAGAATATGGACTCGCCGAGTCTCCAGCTAACACGTGCTCGAAATCCCGACCCTACTCGGCGAGTCAGGCTATGAACTCGCCGAGTCCCTTTACAAAACTTCAAAATAAATACCAAGGAATCATCATACCGGGAACGGGTCGTTACAATTCTCCCCCACTTATCTCAGACTTCGTCCTCGAAGTCTGCTACGGCTGAATCTGCAAATATCTCTGGGTAGTGCTCCCTCATCTCCTCCTCAGCCTCCCACGTCCACTCAGACCCCTTCCGGTGCTGCCACTGCACCTTCACTAACTGAATTACCTTGTTCCTCAAGGTCTTGGTCTTCCGGTCCAGAATCGCGACCGGCCTCTCAATATAATTCAGGCTACTATCAACCTGAATATCCTCTAGGGGAACGACTGCTGATTCATCCACCAAACACTTCCTCAACTGCGACACTTGGAAAGTGTTGTGGATCTGACTAAGCTCCTCAGGAAGATCTAACCGATAAGCAACCCGACCCACCCGGGCCAAAACCCTGAAAGGACCAATAAATCTGGGGCCCAACTTGCCCCTCTTCCGGAACCTGATGACACCCTTCCAAGGTGAGACTTTCAGAAGAACCATATCCCCCACCTGGAACTCCAAGTCCGAACGCCTCCTATCGGCGTAGCTCTTCTGCCGACTCTGAGCAGTCTGCAGTCTACTACGGACCTGCTGGATCAACTCAGTCGTCTTGAGCACCACCTCCGTGCTCCCGATGACCCGCTGACCGACCTCGCCCCAACAAATCAGGGTCCTACACTTCCTCCCATACAACATCTCAAAGGGAGGTCGGTCAATGCTCGCATGATAACTGTTGTTATACGAGAATTCCGCTAACGGAAGATACGTATCCCAACTACCACCGAAATCTAGGACACATGCCCTAAGCATATCCTCGAGAGTTTGAATCGTCCTCTCGCTCTGCCCGTCTGTCTGAGGGTGGAAAGCGGTGCTGAAATGGAGACGAGTACCCATCTCGTCGTGGAACCGCTTCCAAAATCTGGATGTGAAACGGACATCTCGGTCAGACACCACCGATACCGGCACTCCATGACGTGCCACAATCTCTCACACATAGATATCGGCTAACTTCTCCGCCGATATACTCTCCTGGATCGGGATTAAATGAGCACTCTTCGTCAACCGATCCACTACTACCCATATCGAATCCACTCCTCGTGCGGTCCTGGGAAGCTTGGTGACAAAATCCATGGTGATGTCCTCCCATTTCCACACGGGAATGTCTAACGGCTGCATCCTGCCGTGAGGTCTCTGGTGCTCTACCTTGACCTTCCGGCAGGTCAGGCATCTCTCGACGTACCAGGCGACGTCCCGCTTCATACAGGGCCACCAATAATTAGGTCGAAGATCTCGATACATCTTCGTCGCCCCTGGGTGGATAGAAAACCGAGACTTATGAGCCTCATCCATCAACACTTGCCGTACTCCACCCCAGTACGGTACCCACACTCTCCCGTGAAGTGTCAGCAAACCACGACTATCATAATCAAACGAGGCTACTCGGCCCACGATTCTCTCACACTTCTGTCTTTCCTCCTTGAGACCCTCCACCTGAGCCTCCTTGATCCGCTCCAACAACGGAGTGATCACTGTCATCCTCAAACATAGATTTCTGATAGGGGCCGCCGACACCTTGCGGCTCAGGGCATCGGCCACCACATTGGCCTTCCCTGGGTGGTAAAGGATCTCACAGTCGTAATCCTTTAGCACATCCAACCACCTTCTTTGCCTCATATTCAGACTCGGCTGATCCATAAGGTACCTCAAACTCTTGTGATCCGTGTAAATAGTACAACGGACCCCATAAAGGTAATGCCTCCAAATCTTGAGGGCAAACACCACTGCCCCCAGCTCCAAATCATGGGTAGGATAATTAGCCTCGTGAGGCTTCAGCTGTCTCGAGGCATAAGCTATCACATGGCCTCGCTGCATCAAAACTGCTCCCATACCTGTGATCGAGGCATCACAATAGACTACAAAGTCCTCTACTCCCTCTGGCAAGGTAAGGATCGGAGCCTCGCATAATCTCTGCCTGAGGGTCTCAAACGCTGACTGCTGCTCAGGACCCCAACGAAATACTACTGACTTCCTGGTCAGTCGGGTGAGCGGCACTGCTATCTTGGAGAAATCCTGAATAAATCTCCGATAATACCCTGCCAACCCTAGGAAGCTCCGAATCTCAGATGGAGACTTCGGGACTTCCCATTGCATCACGGCCTCTATCTTGGCCGGATCTACCAGAATACCCTTCTGGTTGACGAGGTGACCAAGGAACTGCACCTCGCGCAACCAGAACTCACATTTGGAGAACTTTGCGAAAAGTCTCTCCCTCCTCAAAACCTCCAGCACCTCCCGCAGGTGCTCCTCGTGCTGCTCCTGCGTCTTGGAATATACCAAGATGTCATCTATGAACACTATCACTGACCGATCCAACATCGGCCTACACACGCGGTTCATGAGATCCATGAACGCGGCTGGAGCATTGGTGAGCCCAAATGGCATCACCACAAACTCGTAATGACCATACCTGGTTCTGAAAGCAGTCTTCTGAACATCCTCATCTCTAACCCGCATCTGATGATATCCGGAGCGTAGATCGATCTTGGAGAACCAAGACGCTCCGTGAAGCTGATCAAACAAATCATCTATCCTCGGGAGTGGGTAACGGTTCTTCACCGTTACCTTATTCAACTCCCGGTAATCCATACACATACGATGCGACCCATCCTTCTTCCTCACAAACAGGATCGGCGCTCCCCAAGGCGAACTGCTCGGCCGAATGAAACCCTTGTCTAACAGCTCCTGCAGCTGTGTAGACAACTCCTGCATCTCAGGGGGAGCTAGTCGATACGGTGCCCTGGCTATCGGGGCCGCACCAGGAATGAGGTCGATCCTGAACTCAACCTGTCTCTCAGGAGGTATCCCCGGCAAATCCTCGGGAAACACGTCCGGGTAGTCTCGAACAATAGGAACATCATCCACTGTCGACTTGCCCTTCTCCCGGGCATCCAAAACGTAAGCTACAAAACCGGCGCAACCCTGCTGAACATAGCGCCTCGCCCTTGCGGCGGAACAAAAGGTCGATCCTCGATGTGGCCTCTCGCCCTGAATCACCAACTCTCCCCCACTGGGAGTGCGAACCCTCACTAGCTGAAGCTCACAATCAATCACCGCCCCATTGGGGCTTAGCCAATCCATACCCATAATAACCTTATTCCCTCGCAGGGGAATAGGTACCAGATCCACTGAAAACTGCTCATCAAATAACTGAAGAGAACACCCTCTATGCACTCTGCCGACCCTCACGGTTCTATCATCCGCTATCTCAACCTCTAATGGGCAATCCAGCTCCCCTGGAGCTCTACTGAATCTCTTGCTAAGCGCAAGTGATACGAATGATCGGGTAGCCCCCGAATCGAATAATACCATAGCAGAAATGCCGTTCACAGAGAACGACCCCGTCACCACATCAGGAGTCGCTCGCGCCTCCTCTGCTGTCATCTGAAACGCCCTACTCTTCGCCACTGGCGTATCAGCTCGGCCCTGCCGGCCATCTGTAATCCTCAAAGTAGCAGGGGCAGGTGCAACCACCTTCCCTGCTGCAGCTAAACCCGTACACTGGGACTTTTTATGTCCCCTCTGATTGCACTGAAAGCAAATCAGATCTGATGCTGCAACGGCAGTAGCAGGGGCCGTGCAATCCCTACTCAAATGCCCAATCCGACCGCACTTGTAGCAGCCAGAACTCCCTGCCTTGCACGCTCCCTCGTGCAATCTCCCACACTTGCCACATCGACCGTGGCTCTGCTGACTCCTAGATCTGTGGTCTGAAACCTTGGGCTTTTTGCCCGAACCTCCTGAACCCGAAACCGTCTCCGGTTTCCTCTTCTTCTCCATCTCGAGATCAATCTCCCTCTCCCGAGCCCTAGCAATCATATCTTCCAGCGTTTTACAGCTGGACCGGCTCACAAACTGGCGGATATCGCTCCGCAACATCTCATGATAACGGGCCTTCTTCATTTCCTCATCAGCTACATACTGAGGAACGAGAAGAGCCCTCTCCCTGAACTTGGCGGTGATCTCCGCCACTGCCTCTGTAGTCTGGGTGAGGTCCTGAAACTCCCTAGCTAGCTGTTGCACCTCAATGACCGGTGCAAACTCCGCCCTGAACCTGGTAGAGAATTCAGCCCAGGTCATGGCGTCCAATGCTGCATCATCCCCAATGGCATGTCCGACCTCCTCCCACCAATCCCGTGCCCTGTCCTTCAGAAGACAGGACGCCAATCTGACCTTGTCCCCCTCGGGACATCTGCTAGTACGGAAAGCGTTGGCCATATCCGCCAACCATCTGGTGCTCGCTATGGGGTCTCGCGCCCCATGATAGTCCGGAGCTCCACATGCCCTGAACTCCCTGAAGGTAAGGGTGCGCGACCCCATCATGGCTGCCACCTCGGCACGGAAGGTGCCCAATCTCTCATCCATCAGCTCTAGAATCCCCTCCTTGATCGAACCGAAGATCACAGGAGTCTGCTCTATAATGATGCGCGTAATCTCCGAAGAAAGAAACTCTCGGGTCTGCTCATCCATGCGCTCATCCCCCGATCCTGAACCTGATCCCTCCCCGGCACCTCCGCTGCCGGCTGCTGGTCTCGAACGCAAAACCACCATTCTGAAACACATCACAACTACATCAGGAAACAGAAATATCTCGAGGGATCATTGATACTACAACTAGCTTCCTGGTCTCGTCTCAGCCTTTCTTGATTCGAGTACGGATCCTCTGCTTCCAGTAGTACGGGCCCATACTACCTTCCACATCTATCCGTACTTTCTTCAAGAACTGCCCTGACTCCACCAAGTCACTTCTACTACTACTGATCTCTGCTACTCTCATCCTAGGCTTGCCCCAGGGAAACCTCAGACTCAATTCAACCGGTCCTCGGCTGCTGCAGGTCTCCTTATAATGCTAATTAACCATCACCTGAACACCATCACATGTGACGAAGATCAGATAATCCTTCAAGTAAAAGACCCGTCCCTATAACGGTTGGACTCAAACAAGAGCTGCGCAATAGGGTCAGTTCCATCACTCTGGGATTATTCAACCCTGATCACATGTGGTGTAACGTGTTCACCTAATGGCTAACTTCCATCAATCAGAACTCCCACAAAGCACGAAGCAAGCAACATTCGGATAAAGGAAACATACTCAAGCAAAACTATTCTCAAAACGAGAAACTGATCTAGCATACAGTGCTAAGCTCATACTATCAGGCATAACCTAAACAGGCTATCCTACTGCTGTCTACTCAATACTAGCATGCAATACTCATAAAGCTGTAACACATAAAGCAGACACATAAGGCATCCTCCTAGATCCTTAGTCCTATACTAGCATGCTGTTCTACTGAAACTGAAACTGAACAAATAACTTGTATGGGTAATTTGGGAGTACTTACTTGAGCTCGGCTGATCGCATGCACCACACCCTTATCTTGTTTAAAAATTTCTTTCTTTCTAAGTGCTTTCAAAATTTCTTTTAGAAAACATTTTCCCTTAAAAAAAAATCTTTTTATTTCCCCTTAGTTTGAGTTCAGATACACCCGGAAGTGTATCCGAATCCCTCAAACCAAGGCTCTGATACCAACTTGAAACGACCCAACTATACGACCCAAAAATTTCGTTTTTCAACATAACCAAAAACCATAATCTGAGTGTCATATCATAAACCATACATGATGTATCTCAAAATCATAATAAAAACACTATGCGGAAAACTGTATCATATCCGTATGTAAAAATTAAGAACCAATCAACTCCCAGGATAAAAGCTGAAGCTGTGGTGTGTGCGATGCCATCATCCCGAGCTCCTCTCTCTACAAGCGGAAGTACCTGAAACAAAACTGAAACTGTAAGCACGAAGCTTAGTGAGCTCCCCCAAAATACCACATACCATACAATAACATTTAACACATATTGGGCCTTGCCCACTGCCTCGGGCCGAAGCCCGGAAACTGCATCGGACCGAAGTCCGGAACTGACTGGGACCTTGTCCCCTGCATCGGACCGAAGTCCGGAACTAACTGCATCGGACCGAAGTCCGGAACTAACTGGGACCTTGTCCCCTGCATCGGACCGAAGTCCGGAACTAACTGCATCGGACCGAAGTCCGGAACTAACTGGGACCTTGTCCCCTGCATCGGACCGAAGTCCGGAACTAACTGACTGAACATATCATAGCATATCAACTAGCATGAACACATATACTGCATACTGCATCGAGCCGTAGCCCGGAACACATAACACGTAACACATAAAACATAGCACATAAATCCTGCCTGAGCCACGAAGGCATCAAACATACTAGCTGCTACATCAGACCGAAGTCCGGAAACTACTGCTAATTGGACGGGCCGGCATTGTGGCCTTAGACCCGTCCCTACTTGAAGGAAACTCACCTCGTAAGCTGGCTGCTGAGTGTGTGGCTCGGAAAGCTAACGGCTGCTGCTCCTGAATCTCCTCGGCTACAAGTCCATAAGCACACTCAATCAAATACTAAACACTGCACTTGGGGTAAAATGACTCTTTTACCCTTGGTCAAAGTCAACTCTCTTTGGGCTGAATCGCCGAGTTGGGCCACCCAACTCGCCGAGTCCTACTCTCACTTCTCAGTTCTACACGCTGCTACTCGTCGAGTGTGGCATCGACTCGACGAGTACCCTCTTGATCCAAGAACTCAGACAATCTTCATCCGACTCGCCGAGCCGTATGAACAAACTCGACGAGTTGTTCATGATCCTAAGAAGATTGCCCTGGACTCGCCGAGTTGTATGAACAACTCGCCGAGTCCCTCCATCACTGAGTCTACTCTCAACTCGCTGAGTCCACTCTCTAACTCACTGGATTCACTCGACACTGACCAAAATGAAGGAATCGGGGGCTCGCGACCCAACTCGCCGAGTCGTTCTTCCCGACTCGCCGAGTTGCCGCCATGCAACTGATTTTTACTCGATTTTGTTTGAATCCAACACATACAATTGATAGATCTGAGTCCATTAAGCTGATTTACCACGTAAAGTTTCCAACTTTACGTGCACAACCTCATGAATAAGGGAAATAAGGCTAAAGGATGCATAAAATGGGTAGATCTATGATTAATATGCAAAGTAACTCCAAAAAGACAGTAGATCTGGGCTCTACAACACCCCATCACTCAGATCTAAAGATATCTCGACTTATTAAGGCATACATGCACACATAAGGCTTGGAACAAGCATCAACTAGCTCTTAGGAGAGCCCTAGTGGAAGTTTAAAGCATATAACAAGAGGGAACTCCGAAAATACCTCAAATAACTCAGATTTGCCCTTGGATCTTTGCACTCCAACTCTTCTCCTTGCTTCTTTCTTCTTCTCCTTCTTCACACCTTCACAAAATGGCACCAAAAACACTTATAAGCTCTCAAGGGAGGATTAGGGTTTTCTCACTGCGTTCACAGGGTGAAGGAGGCGAGATTGGGGCTATAAGGTGGCTTAAATAGTGAGCAACCCAGGGATTTAGGGTTTCTCCCAGACGGACAGACTCGCCGAGTCCAGAATATGGACTCGCCGAGTCTCCAGCTAACACGTGCTCGAAATCCCGACCCTACTCGGCGAGTCAGGCTATGAACTCGCCGAGTCCTTTTACAAAACTTCAAAATAAATACCAAGGAATCATCATACCGGGAACGGGTCGTTACAGCAAACCATTTACAAGAAAGGTACCTGAAGCGACGTCTGCTGCCTCCTTCGCAGCCTCGAGCGTCATCTGGAAGGCTCTCGCCTTCGGCTTCGGTGGTATGTTGGGCCTTCCCGCATCTTTCTTCTTTGGGCAATCCTTATCAATATGCCCTTCTTCACGACACTCGTAGCACACCCTCTTGTTGATGGTGCACTCATTGGCATAGTGCCCCCTTTTCCCACACTTGTAGCATGTTATTTCCTTGCTACATTTTCCCGAGTGCTTCTTCTTGCACTTCTCGCACCATTTCAATTCATTTCCTCCTCCCCCAAGCTTCTTTGAACCGAACTTTCTCTTCTTTTTGTTGGGTTTAGCAGACCCTTCAAATTTCCTCTTCTCGCCAACCTCAACTTTGTTGGCAGCTCTTCCCTTAATCATATCCAGAGTAGGTGCCTGACGCACTGGCACCACGTACTCCCATGGAAGTCCCTTTGCGTACTTATCGATCTTTGTCAGCTCATCCGGAACAAGACGCAAGGCAAACTCCATCTTTTCTGTGAAGTTGTTCATGTATTCATCGATTGACATGCTTCCCTTCTTCAGGGTTAGAAACTGGTTCTCTAGCTCGAGCAGGTTTTGAGCTGAGCATTACTTTTGTTTGAATTGCACCATAAATTCTGCCCATGTCAGTTGTAGGGGCTCGTTGGGGCTTAAAGTCTTCCCTAAGGTATTCCACCAACGTACAACGCCTCCTCGAAATTGACGCATTGCAAACATGGTCTGTAGTTTTCCTCTGCAACCACACGTCATGAAGGCTAACTCCATCTCCGAGATCCAATCCATGACCCCAATCGGATCTTCCTTTCCCGTGAAAGTTGATGGCTTGCAAGTCAGAAAATCCTTGTACTTGCATCCATTCCTCTCGACTCCGTCATCTTGGTTGTTTTGTTGAACTATTGGTGGGTTGACTTGACCAACAGTCCCACTGTAGTTTCCCTCCTCAGTCTACCTTTCGTTCAATTCGGGCTGTTCGATCTGAATAGTTGCTTCCTCTCAATTTTGCTGGAGCAAACGTCTGGTTTCCTCCATTTGACGATCCAATATCGCCTGGATCATCGCTTGCACTCCGACCATCGTTATTGGCTCAGTAGCGGCTTCCACAACCGGTATTTGCTCAATCACTGGGGGTTGGTTTATGTTCCCATTTGCATTCACGTTTCTGCTACGGGTCCTTGCCATCTTGATCTATACACCGAATAAGGTGAATTTAGATCTTTATTTAGGACTGATGTTCAAATCATCCTTATCTCTCCGAAACGTTTACATGCTAGTTCTAAGATCGTAGTCGTACGTTTAGAATCCTAAACACATAAGGTTTCTATATCCGATCGGCAACAGACCATAGATCCGAAAAAATAACAACATATCATGCACAAAGCATTTAGCACATAAAAGCATTTTAGGCACAATTCCTAAAATAAGCTAGTGCCCACACCTCACAATCATCGCTTAACATTCTAAGTTTAAGTTTAGAAATCCTACAAATTCCTAGTTCGCTTAAACTAATGCTCTGATACCAACTGTGACATCCCCATTTTCATGGCCAGAAAAGACTGATTTTGTTTATGCTTTGTTTAAAAATCATAGTAATATTTTAAATAAAAGTTTTGCGGAATTTGTTCCAAAACAAAATATGATAAAGATTTATCAACAACATTTCCGTAGAAATGCATTTCATTAAAAAGACTCGGGATGTCATGTTCGATACAGATCATAAGCATAAACAATACAACATAGGCCTTACTACATTATTCCGTATTTACAGGCCTAAAATCCATTAATCTCTCATCCCAAGACATCACATCTATGCTCATGCGCCACTACCTGTAATACAAGAAATTGAGTGGGTCAGGCTTGGGAGCCTGGTGAGCACATAAGGTTTTCAACCCACAATAAATAAGTTTATTAACTTTATCAAACCAAACAAACCCGATTACCCGTTCCCATTATCCTCACTTTACGTCCCTAAAACTACTGCTAAGGGGATTCATCAACAATAAATGTCCTTAAGGCAACTGTGTGGGGGATGGAGTACACCTGGTGAGCACACAGTTCAAATAAACACACAGTTCAAATAAACACCTACAGGTTGCGAGCCTGCTAGTATTCCACTGGACTGTCTAGAATAGTCCGTGGTCGTCATCTATACTCTGCTAGATGACTGGATCATCAATAACATCTATAACGAGGCCTCTCATTATTTTATTTTATCACACAACAACTATTACATCTACCCATGTTCTACCCAACACATTTTGTAGATATAAAATACATATACAGTCTAAATTATTTAAAACGTGTATAAAATTGTTCATCCAGCATAGATAGCAAGTATACATACAATATGCACACACAACACGTAATTTATATAAATACTTCATATCTATGTGTAAACTGAAAGTAACTATGCACTCATTTGAAAGGTAGCGACTCAGCACTCGGACAGCGCTTCGATACTCTCAAAACAATTTTCCCTCGATAAAACAGCGGATTTTAAAGAAAACTAGGCTTTATTTGAAGCAGCGTTTCGAAACCGAAAGACACTTTTTCTCGGGACTCCGGGAGCCTCGGGCTTCCTTAGGGTGCTAGGGGATTTTTCCTAGGGTTTAGGGGTGGTTTGGAACCTTAGAAGAGAAAGATTTTAGAGAGAGAAGGGTTTTTGTGTGTTTTTCTTCGGCAACCCTCGCAGCCTATTTATAGGTGCGAGCCCTCGGTCGTACGCTGGGCATACAGCAACACTATGCGGGGCGTAGTTCGGATAAGATCACAGGTGGCGCGACTTCGGTGGAGCGACGTGGAGGCTTGTAGACCGAGGATGGTTCTTCGTACGCGGCGTGTTCTGAGCTTGGACGCTGGGCATAATGCGAGGGGCGACGTGTCACAATCCGAAGTGACTTCTGAGACCATCATCGGACGGTTGTGGTGCTGCCACGTCATCGATTTAGCAACAGACTTCGCAATTTCATGCTTCAACTTTAAAAATTCGTAACTTTCGCGTACGAGCTCCTTTTTCGACGTTCTTTATATCCACGTGAAGGTGGGAACGTACTCTACAACTTTCGTTTAGACTCCGTCGGCTAATTTTGACTTTATTTAAAAAGTTACATTATTAACAGACCGGGACAGGATTAGTCCGTTAAATTCTCATAACTTTTTTCATCCGACATCCGTTTTCGTCCATCTTTTTCTCGTTACGCTACTCTTAACGAGATCTTCGATTCTCGTTTAGGTCGTGTCGGCTAAAAACCGCTCGATCTAATATTCGAATTTCGGGTTGTACACTGCTAATCTGAGACTTCGAAAAATCATAACTTCTTCATACGAAGTCAGATTTGGGCGTTCTTTTTATGGACGCTCTCGGTTTAACGTATTCTACGACTTTCGTTTAGATTTCTAAGGCTAAATCTCGCTCTATCGTAAATTCACTATTTACGCTTCTCGGTATCGTGCCGGTTCCATCGCGAAACTTCAACATGTCATAACTTCTTCGTTATAACTTGGATTTCGGCGTTCTTAATATCCCCAGAATCCTTGTTTCGACCACTACAACTTTATATAAAAATATAGGGCTTATCTCACACTTTAATTTTGACACTTCTTTTTATTCTTTATTAAGTATACATTTATAATTAAATAATAAGCACATAAATACACACAATTCACATAATACTCAAATATTTCATCTTTATTGCTTCAAAAAGAGTTACAATAGTTGACCTAGACTATTACATCGTCCAAAAATGCTTAGCCCTGGAACCCGGGCATTACAGAACATGATATTTCAAGTCAAACACTTTTTCATGAAATTAGCCTAATCATTAAACTAATACAAATCATGAATCTATTGACAATTATCTTAGAAATTGGATTAGCATGAACATTACCTCATCAAAAATAGGTTTACAAGTCCAAAACCAGCTTTTGGTAATGTTCCTAGTCCAATTCCAGCCAAAAAACACGAAAGTTAGCTGTCAGGGCCCAAAACTCGTCGAGTTCTATAGAGAACTTGTCGAGTTCATGCATTAAACAATGAAATCGTCGAGTTTATTGAAGAAAATCGTCGACCTTTTCTGTCTGGACAGCTTCTTGGCTTCGGAAAATGTATTTGCATAAAGTATAACAAGAAAACAAGCCTTGGCTTTGATACCACTGTTGGGTTTTGAGCATTCTAACACTCCTAAGTGTACATGCAACCCTAAATACCTTGGATCTATGTTTTCTCTATTATACATGCAAATATGAACTTTCTAAGGTATTCATCCTAACTAGCATAATAACAATGATTCATATGAACATTTCAAGTTAGAATTACATACCTCTTTGATGTAGAATGTCTTCATGAAGCTTGAGTGCCTAGTGCCCCAAGTGTGACACCTCAAATGGTTCACACAACACCAAATACACATGGAATGACTTGAGAGAAATGTATCACTCCTTGAAATCGTCTAGCCCTCATATTCACACACTTGTGTATGATTTCTTGAGCCATGGGACTCTTTTATATGGTGGCTATTAGGGTTACACCATGTAACTCATAACTTTACCCATTCCTTATGCTCCATGGATTTTAACCTCCATGGAGTATCCATGGGTCACCCCATGGACTTAGTACAACATAAGGAATCTTGGATTACAAGCCCACATATAAAAGAATGAATGATTTACACAATCAACCCATATATTTAATTAGTCTCCTTTTGATCACTTAATTGATTCCAAATTAATTCTTGATCAATACTAATTAAATAACCTTATTAATATATTAGAACTTATAATATATTAATAAACCTTAAGTGTTATTTCTCTCATTTTAGTCTATCCAAATGCATGATGCCATGCAACCCAAATGGACCATGCCGGGTCGGGTCAAGTCTTGCCAATTATAGTTATGGACTTAGACATTAATCCAATAGAAGTATCCTTAATATTAGGTTGTACCGATGAAGTAAGAGTAAATGAATCATTAGTAAATGATGTTAACAAGAGGCAGTCCAACTGTTGTGATGAACCCGAACTTGCAAAGGGAAAGATTGCTCATCAAAACAAGCATAGGTAATAAAAACTCGGGATGCAATTGGATCAAGACATCGATACCCCTTATATTGAGAAGAGTAGCCAAGAAAAACACACAGAAGACTTCGTGGTGACAACTTATGTTTAGCATAGTCCCGTAGATATGGAAATACAAGACAACCAAAAACTCAAAAATTATGATAATTCGGAACTCGCGAATATAGAATCTCAAATGGAGTTTTGTTGTCGAGAAGTTTACGTATAGCAATCTGTTGATGATAATCACACAAACCTTTGAATTTACTACCAAACTCAAAAACAGAGGAAGAACCCATTGTCCGTTGTCTAAGCTGGCCGCGAAGACTTTGAACCTGTTCAACAGATGAGTGACTATAAGCATGTTTGAGTGCAGTCCAAATCTCAGTAGAGGTGGAGAGACCCATAACTTCAGAAAGAGCCTCCCTAGAAAGAGAGCGGTTTAATATGATTAGTTCCTTTTGATCATTATCGCACCAGGTAGTGTAGCCGGATTCACGACTTCTTTACCCTCTTGAATGATGGTTGGAGACGGGGCTTTAAACAAGCCTTCAATGCACACCATCATTTTTTGATACATGAGAAGAGGAATCATGTGATTTTTTTCATAAGAGATAATTAGAGGAGGTAAGCTTGTGGATAAGCAGATGTAGAATAGTAGCCATAGGAAAAGTACCATCAGAAGAGGAAGAAGCCATAACAACGATGAAGAGGAGGGACGACTAGGGTTTAGAATCAAGAAGAAGAAGAAGAAGAAGACGTGATGACCAATTTCTGGCTGATACCAGGTGATTGTGGTAAATCTTACTACCAAAATAGGTGAGATACGTGTATATTTATATAACAATAAATTACAATACTGATATTTGAAGAATAAGATAAATATAAGATATAAACAAAATATTATTTTAAGCTATTAGTACTCTAGAATGTGGCGTTTTGGAGAAAATAGTCATTTTTTCAAAAACAAACAAAGATTTATTTTGTTAATGATGTTAGATTTCAAATATGTTAAAATATTAGCAACCACCGACAATGTATTACCATTTACTATTTAGTAAACAAATTACTAAATTCCGGTGACTTAAGACCTTGTGGTATACATACCACGAAGCAATCTGTGGTCTAGCTGGCCACGAAAACTTCTCGTGCACACCACCACGACATTCCGTGGTCGGGCGTGGTCGTGCTCTTCCGTGCTCCTGACGACAAAATCAAACAGAGAACATGATTGGTTGTGGGTTTATTTAGCCGTTGAACGGCTATTTTGACTTTTT
This sequence comes from Lactuca sativa, assembly GCF_002870075.4. NCBI lineage: Eukaryota > Viridiplantae > Streptophyta > Magnoliopsida > Asterales > Asteraceae > Lactuca > Lactuca sativa. Next base: position 393,159 of record NC_056626.2, on the reverse strand, counting down.
TTTTCAAACTTAATTCACTATATAAATAAACCTTCTATTTTCACCAAAACTTACACCTCATTTTAATCTTCATTCTCTCCAACCACAAAACACATATACATGGATTCCACAAAACATATTGAATTTCTAAAAGCTTTTGACTCGGATGACGACGTAGAATTCGTCGACACATTCTTCAACGTTGTGCAACACATTCACGACGAAGAAAGTTTGAATGCAGCTCGTACAAGGGCGGTCGTCAATCATGATCGCCAAGCCGCACACGACTTATTGGTACGTGATTACTTTGCCGATAATTGTCTTTATAATGACGACTCCTTCGAACGTCGTTTCCGTTTGAATAAGGCTATATTTTTACGTATTAGTAATGCTTTAGAATCTCGTTATGATTTTTTCAAACAAAAACCCGACGCTAGAGGAAGAATGAGTTTTAGTAGTATACAAAAATGTGCGGCTGCTCTTAGGTATTTGGGATACGGTATAACATTCGATGCATCTGACGAATACTTGAAAGTATCCGAGAGGACCGCCGTTGAATGTGTAGATTGGTTTTCTGCATGTGTTTATGAGGTTTTTCACGAAGAATATTTGCGCAAACCTACTCAACGTGATATTGAGAGATTATATTCAGCTCATGAAGAGAGGCATGGATTTTCGGGTATGCTTGGCAGTCTAGATTGTACGCATATGGCTTGGGAAAAATGTCCAACTGCATGGCGTGGTCAGTTCACTCGAGGAGATATAGGTGAACCAACTATCATCCTAGAAGCTGTTGCATCTCAATATTTGTGGATATGACATGCCTTTTTTGGAGTAGCGAGGTCTAACAACGATCTTAATGTTTCTGGCCAATCTCCACTTTTCAACGATATTTGGACTGGCAAAACACCTGATATGACGTTCACGGTGAACGGGCACGCGTACAAATACGATTACTACATTGGTGATGGGATATACCCGGATTATTCTACATTGATGAAGGCATACTTGGTTCCTCGAAGTGAAAATGCAAAGTTTTTTACAAAAAAAAAAAAACAGGAATTGACGAGAAAGGATATCGAGAGGGCATTTGGAGTCCTTAAGCAGACATGTAATGTAGTGAAATATGCTATACGACTCTGGGATAAAGAAAGAATTAAACGAATGGTCCTAGCATGTATTATAATGCATAATATGATTATCGAAGAGGACATTTGGAGTCCTTAAGCAGACATGTAATGTAGTGAAATATGCTATACGACTCTGGGATAAAGAAAGAATTAAACGAATGGTCCTAGCATGTATTATAATGCATAATATGATTATCGAAGATGAAGGTCGAGCGATTTGCACGTATGATCCGAATGACGTTGTCGTTCCAATTGAGGAGTTCGTATCGGGAACGAATGCGTTTTTAGAGTGAGTTGTTGAAATTAATAACAGTGAAACGTGTTTCAATCTTCGAGAAGATGTCGCAGAACATTTGTACCAACATAGCATGAACGACGATTAGGTTTTTTATATGTATGTTTCTTTGTTTTTTTAATTAATGTAATTTTTTTTTCTAAATTAACTAAGTAATGTAGTTTGAAGTTGTAATTTTATTTTTATAATTAATGAAACATTAGTTTAAAAAAATGAATGCTTTTTAATTATAAAAAATGTAATTTTATTGTATTTTTGAATTAAAAATAAATAAAAATAATGATGTGGAGTGGTGTGTTAGTGGTATGTATCCTATGTTAGTGGTAGATGATTGTGGTGCTGATGTGGCACCCACCACATATGTGGTATGTGGTGGGTATAACGAATGACCTAAGCCTATGATCACAATCACAAGTATAATTTTATCCGGCTATCCTTCAAATTGTTTTGGGTTATACGCTTTTATGTGAACAAATAAGATAAAACAAGAGTAATAACGAAAAAAAGAACATAAACATGGTGTATATAGAAAACTTCCATATGTTCAGTATTGGTGTTTATGATAGCATTCAATGAAGACCCAATATTTTCAACTTATATTTAAACCGGATGAATGAGTGGATTTAGTTTATAAACCAAAAATTGACTTGCATTAACTCCAAGTAATTAAACCAAATCAGTTTGCCGTCAATTATGTTCAGAAACTTAAAATTGTTTGTAATCGATGATCAAAAACCGAATTACAGATGTATATTATATGGTTAATCGCAAATGTCTAAAGATAAAGAAAATGGAAGGAAATTAAGCATATTTGTGTGATTGAAAGAAGGTGAGTGTTGGTTAATTTAGGGGTTGAAGATGTCAAATTATACACAAGATAAAGAAACACACTGGAGATGTGTCTGTGTAGAGTCATAACGAACCAAACAAACCGGCGTGTGTTGTGGGTGGCTAACGGCGTTGAATGTAATAACGGCAACCTGCCCAACCCCAACCCAACCCAACCCGATCTATCTCCCTCTCTCCTCTCCTGTTTTCTCTCTCTCACACACATGACATGACGACATGATCATCTGGGATTTTCATTAATCTTCGTGAACTTAGGAGCAGGAGTCTTGTTCATCTCCGGTCTTTAATTTTCTTCACTTTCTCTCTGTTTCAATTTCTTTGTTTCTTATTTTTTTTAATAATTCTTTCGGCAGATTATTCCTCTCTCTCTCTCTCTCCCCCCCACACACACACACTCTCTCTCTCTCTCTCTCTCTCTCTCTCTCTCTCTCGACGGGGGGAGCGGACTGAGGGCGTGGGAATCTCGCCGTTAAACGCAGAAAGACCTCCGCAGGTTCGTACGCTCCCTTCTTTTTAACATTACAGGCAGACAGATGGGGTTTCTTGTGAGTTAAAATTGATCAAGACTTGTGATATTTAAATATTCAGCTAATTTCATGTGGTTAACGTGCAATGTAGGGAAAAAAAGTAGAGAGAGAAAGACAGAAAACACACAGACACAAGGTGGAGAGAGATAGAGAGAGAAAGAGAAGAAGGCATCAAAGGAAGCTTTGGAGGTTCTTGCACGGCACAGAAACCTAGATCCCTTCTCCAAATCTCCTTTCTCCCTTGCCTTATGCCGTAATCCATTCGATTTATCTCTTTCCCATTTAATCCTTTAAATTCTCTCTCTCTCTCTCTATCTCTCTCTGCATCTCCATTTCATCTTCGGGAATTCTCTCTTGATCTCTTATGTCGTTTTTAGTTTGATAAAGGTGCGTGCTTTTCCCTTTTTTTTCTTTACCTTCTCACAATTTTTGTTGCATTTCATGATCCTTTGATCCGTTAAGTTTGAACTTGTTAGTTTTTTTTTCTCTTATTTTTGAAGAAGAGAAGACAAACTATCCAATTTGGTGCTGAATTCTGGGTTTTTGTTGTTGATTTCAGCTCCAAAACAATTTTACTTGTTAGATCGGCTTTAGGTTTCACGGCTGTTGATTTTCAACTCCAAGGCAGCTCTACTTGTTACATAGATCGGCTTTAGGTTTCATAGCTCTGATTCTCAACAAAGATGCTTCCTTTTATGTTTGTTCGGAAAAAATTAATTGCGTCTTTCCTTAAACTGCTGAGATTTTAGTTCCTTAACAATATGAGCCCGTCTTTAATCAATTTTGAATTTTAAGACTTGTCACAAAAGTGTATTTGTTTTTCTGAATTTTTTTTGTGGAAGCTGACCTTTTATTGGTCTAGATTAATATCAAAATCTTAATCCCTTGCTTGTAATTAATAGGAAGTTGGGTGGTTGAATTGAATTGGTGAAACCCCAAAGGAAAGAATTTTGTGTTTGTAGCCTTTTGAGGGTTAAGCATGCCATCTGAACTAATGGACTCACATGGTTTGTCCCCATCTTCGTTCTTATCCGAAGAGGTGCAACATCCTAATGAGGTACTGCTGTATCTCCTTCCCCTTGCATTGTTTGTTTCTTCCGGATCAGGTTTTCTTTTCTTCATTTGTATAACTTCCATTTGCATTTGCAGAGACAAACTGGGTTCAGGAAGACAGATGGTATGCCTGACAACTATGGTGAGCAGTGATGGATACTTACTTTAAAAGAAAAAAAAAAGAAAGAAAAAAAATCTTCAAAACTGATACTATGCGGTCTCTGTTCAGGTCTAAAAGATGGCAACGTATATGCAGTTGGTGACAGTTCGGTTGTGGAAAAACAAAAACAGATGTCATCTGATTCTCATATGTTGAAGCGCTTTGATGTCCCTAATCTTTACCATAGCCAAGACCATAATAAAGTTCATATTAGCTTATTAGAGAATAACACAGTGGGAGTGGGAGCAGGGAGAGCAGCTAGCCATTCTTTGAGGAGAGCTGCTGATAGTGATAAAGGAAACAGATCTAATCTGAACATGGAACATAAATCTTATTATCTTAATGCTATGGGTGATCACTACGAGAATGGCCTCTTTTCAAGTTCATTATCGGATCTTTTCAGTAGAAAATGTAAGTTACCCTTTTCCATTTCCATTGATGTTGTTACACATGGAAATTTATGTTTGTTTATTTGTTTGTTTGTGCAGTGAGATTATCAGCAAATAATAATAATAATAATAATAATAATAATAATGGTATGTATGGTCATTCTGTTGGAGCTGCTGCCTCCCAGTATGAAGAAGAGGAACCATTTGAATCTCTTGAAGAGATTGAGGCCCAAACTATCGGGAATCTACTCCCAGATGATGATGATTTGCTCTCTGGGGTGACTGACGGGCTTGACCTTGACTGTAAAGTGCAGCAGCAACCAGGCAGTGGTGATGATGTGGAAGAATTGGACTTTTTTAGCAGTGTTGGGGGGATGGAGCTGGGAGAAGATGGCGGACAAAGAAATTATGAAATTTCTGGGGAACAACACCACCCCCATGGAGAAAACCCATCAAGAACACTATTTGTGAGAAATATCAACAGCAATGTGGAAGATTCCGAGTTACGCATCTTGTTCGAGGTATGTATCCATGTTTCTTTCTTTCGTTATATATATATATTGTATATATTGATGTTGATGACTGTGCAGCAATATGGTGAGATCCGCACTCTGTACACAGCCTGCAAGCATCGTGGGTTTGTGATGATATCGTACTATGATATAAGAGCAGCCCGACGAGCCATGCAAGCTCTTCAGAACAAGCCATTGAGGCGTAGAAAGCTTGACATTCATTACTCCATTCCAAAGGTTGCTTTTTCCATCTTTGTGTATGATACGGTTTAGTTCATGGTCTTGTTGTGCCTAAAGACTCGTTGGTTTCAGCTTATCTATACGTCAGTGTGCTATCATATTATTATATTAAAGAAGTTATATTGCTATAGTCTTTTGATTATATACAATGTTTTTTTTTGTCAGGACAACCTCTCGGACAAAGATGTTAATCAAGGCACTGTTGTGATATATAACCTCGATTCTAGTGTTTCTAATGATGAACTTGGCCGTATTTTTGGCGTTTATGGTGAGGTTAAGGAGGTAAGATTGATTTTGTGATGATTGTGTTTTGAGGTGAGTGTGAGTTGGTGGTAGTATAATAATAGTTCTCCTGGGAATGGGATGATGCAGATCCGTGAAAATCCACAAGGAAGTCGTCACAAGTCCATAGAGTTTTATGATATTAGAGCTGCAGAAGCTGCTTTATGTGAATTAAACAAGAGTGACATTGGAGGAGGGAAACAGATGAAGCTTGAACCCAGCTGTCCCGGTGGTTCTAAACGGTATAGCTGGTTGTAAGTTTGTAATCAACATTCTTTTCTTATTACTATATATTTATAGATATATGTGTTGATGTCAACAGTCCATTTCCCGAGCTGGATCTTGATGAAACTAGTGCGTTGTTGCAAATGTGTAGCCCTCCTACTGATTTCACAACAGAAATATCTGGTATGATATCTGAGTCACATCACTCTTGGTTGTATTGTACCTGATGTAGATTTTATTTATTTATTTATTTTTAGCACGACCAGGTTCACATGTTCGAGTTAACATGGACAATGGAACTCGGTTGGGTGTTCATTCTGCAACTGCTGCTGCCACTCAACTACTAGATGTCGAACTCCAACATCAACATCAACATCAACATCAACATCAACATCAACATCAACGTGGCATCGGTATTGGCATCATCCCCTCACTGAAATATGATTTCAGGAGCACACCAAATTACCACCCTCACTCACTTCCAGAGTATCAAGATGGCTTGACCAATAACTTTCTATGCAATTCTCCTAGTACCATGGCTGGCAGAATGTCTGAAAGGGTGGCGGGGAACAGGCAGCAGCAGTTTAACAGAATCGGTGGCGGTGGCTCAATTGGACGCTCACTTGAACTTAATGACACTGGTAAGGAGGCTTGTCTCTCTCTCTCTCTCTCTCTCTCTATATATATATATATATATATATATATATATATATATATATATATATATATATATATATATATATTGCTGAATCCAGATCATGATTTGACTCGGTCTCTGGTATCTATCTCAGTGTTTGGCAGCTCTGCTGGGAATGCTGCCACTCATCCTTACATGTGGAATCCTTCTCCCTCTCCACATAGCCATAACATGATGTGGCCCAATTCACCATCTTTAATGAACGGGGTTGGAAATGCTCATAGTGCTCCACTGGTGCATGCTCTTCCCAGAGCACCAACTCATGCCGCCAACACTTTTCTGCATATCAACAACCAGCAGCAGCAACAGCAGCATGTGGGATCCGCACCCTCTGTGAATCCTTCTATCTGGGATAGACGCCACTCTTATGCAGGGGAATCCCCTGAGGCATCAGTTTTCCATCCAGGTTCTCTTGGGAATATGAATATGAGGGTTCCAGGTCTGGATTTTGTGTCTCATTCGCATAATATGTTTCCTCCTCATATGGGTGACCTGCCAATTCCATCAAAAACCATCCATCATCAGAATAATGTAATGTTTCCTACTCGAGGACAACTGATTCCTATGATGGGTTCGTTCGATTCTTCTTCTTCTTCTGGTGACCGGGCTAGAATCCGTAGAAATGAAGCCACTTCAAATCAAGCTGACACCAAGAAACAATTTGAACTCGATCTGGACCGTATAATGCGTGGGGAAGACAGAAGGACCACGCTCATGATCAAGAACATCCCTAACAAGTATGTATATTTATTTATTTATTTCATCCATTCATTTTTATTGAATGTGGAAAACTGCAGGTACACTTCTAAAATGCTGTTGGCTGCAATTGATGAACGCCACCGGGGAGCATACGATTTTATCTACTTACCCATTGATTTCAAGGCTAGTACATATCAATATATATATATATATATATATATATATATATATATATATATATATATATATATATATATATATATATAGTGTGTATGTGTGTGTGTGTGTGTGTGTGGGTGTGTGTGATAGAAATAGAATGGCAGAGATTAACAAACAGTATGCTGTTTATGTTGGCAGAACAAATGCAATGTGGGTTATGCGTTCATCAACATGACTGAGCCTTCCCTTATTGTTCCGTTCTATCAGGTATGTATGTGTTTAACTAAAAACTAGCCTAGCTACTGCTAGTATTTGATTAATGAATGAAAGAATGAATTACAATTTACAACAGGCGTTTAATGGGAAGAAGTGGGAGAAGTTCAACAGTGAAAAGGTAGCATCCCTTGCATACGCTCGCATACAGGGAAAAGCTGCACTGATTGCCCACTTTCAGAATTCAAGTTTGATGAATGAAGATAAACGCTGTCGCCCAATCCTTTTCCACACTGAAGGTCCAAATGCAGGGGATCAGGTAATTCCATTGTGCTTTTAGTTACATTCTTGATTGATTTCTTCTTATAATGTATGAATTATGATGTGATGTTTGGTATGCAGGTGCCTTTTCCGATGGGTGTTAATGTTCGATCTCGAGTCAACAAAAGCAGAAACAGCAGCACAAATGAGGATGCGGGAAATGGTGAGGCCTCTTCAAATGGCGGGGACTCATCTTCAGGTTCCACAAAGGATTTTGAGTGCTGAGAAAGCCCAAGGCTGCTGCTCCTTTTTGTCGTGCTTGCTAAATGCTAACCTTCTTCTACTTCTACTTCTTCTAGATAACAAACAACAAACAAACAAACAAACAAACAAACAACATTACCATAATTAATTGAAGCCAACCCACCTCAAATTTTCTAATGTACATTGAGCCATGGGTGGGCCCAGGAGGGAAGAGCAGCTTAAAACAAATGACATTCTTTTTCTGTACTTGTGGTGCTGACTGAGATGAAGCTTCTAAATTTTGGGTTGTTACTTGCAAGGAGAAGAGGCTTATAGATTTTGATGAATTAAGAGGAGGGTACCTACTGATTTATAGCAGTTGATAGGCAGACCGGGGGAGGGGATCACATCAACAAAGCCTCTTATGGTCTGATAAATCGAGTATCCTGTTTTTTGACCCTAGAGCCCTCCCCTTTGCTTCTATCATTTCTGCTTCCTTTTTGTCCGTGTTCATTTTTGCTTGACATTTTTTGCATTTTATTTTGGAGAAGCTTGCATGAAATCCTTGTTTTTTTTTTAATGAAGTTTTTGAACATTTTGTAGTATATCATGCTTGATTTGTTTGCTGTTTTGGTTCTTGTTGAAAATCAGGCAAAATCGAATAACAATATTAGGTTTTGATCCCCACATTTAGCAACAAAAGCTGTGACCGATAGGTTCTATTGATCAATGATTAAACTGTTCTTTTATCTTTTGAGATCATGAGCACACCTGAGATAAGACCCAAATAACATACTGTTCAGCTCTCATCATGCATAAAATAAATCCACAATCTTTGCCAAAGATGACGACTTGCCCTTCAAATGTTATCTAGCTATAAGGTAGATGAACTAGTGACTCGTAACATTCTAGTCCTTTGTGAAGGGTGGGTTCATGTTTTTTGTGGGTGTGAAAAACTTTCAGAACAATGGAAGAGACTCTTGATTTTCTCCATGTTAGCCTTGTAATTTGGCTAGGCTGAAAAGAAAATGCAAACATGATTCACAATATGGACATGATTATTTGTTTTCATGGAATACAATGCATAATCTCGATTCCTGCACTCCCCCTCCAGCTGGAGCATGAAGATTACGAATGCCCAACTTGACTGCAAAAGAATGTAGATGTTCGGAGCCCAATGGTTTAGTTAACAAATATGTTAACTGATCATGAGAGTTAATTCGAATTAGTGTGATTTCTTTTGATTCTATTCGTTCTCTCACAAAGCAACAATCAATCTCTACATGTTTTGTTCGCTCATGAAATACAAGATTGTGAGCTATGTGACATGCTAATCCATAGTCACACAAAAGGGGTGTCGGCTTATTTATGTGCTCACCAAAATCCACCAGCAATCATCGTGTCCAAAGAATCTCACTAACGCTACTAGCCATTGCTCGACACTCAGCTTCTGTTGACGAACGCGGAACGACCGACTTTTTCTTTTTGATTTCCACAAGATTGGTGCTCTACCCAAGATTAATAAGTATCCAGTTCATGATCGTCGAGAGAAAGGACATCCCAACCAATCAGAATCATTGTAGGCTATTAGGTCTGTTCCTCTTTCTTTTGGTAATGATATGCCTTGACCTAAAGTGGTTTTGAGATATCTAAGCACTCTTATGGCAACTTTTTAATGATTTTCTCTAGGATCACATATAAACTGGCTTAAGACATTAACCTCATACATGATATCTGGTCTAGTTGCTTGAAGGTATAGAAGTCTCCCAATTAGATGTCTATACATGCTGACATCAATTGGTTCATGTTCATCTCTCTTATCGAGCTTGAGGTTTTGTTCCATTGGAAACCAACTAGGTCTGCAACCAAGTAAACCAGTGTCCTCCAAAATGTTTATTGTATATTATCGTTGGCTTAGACAAGCCATTCTTTGATGCGTGTTACCTCAATTCCCAAGAAGTACTTCAGGTTGCCAAGGTTATTTAATGCTAAAGCTCTTATCAAGACTGGACTCTGTGCTTTCGATCTTCTTTACATCATTACCAACAATAATAACGTCATCAACATAGATTAAGGTTGCCACAAAAGTATTCCCGTTTTTGTGAATAAAAAGGGAATGATCTGTGTGTGATCGACGAAAGTCCAAATTGCAAAGAGTAGCTGTGAATTTGTGATACCAATTTCAGGAAGCTTTTTTCAACCCATTCAAGGATTTCTTAAGCTTGCAAACTTGAGTCATTCTCTTTTCGAAATCCTTGTGGTACTTATATATATATATATATATATATATATATATATATATATATATATATATATATATATATATATATATATATATATATATATATATATCCTTTTCCAAATCACCATGCAAGAGTTGTTATTTACATCCAAATGATGTATGATCCAATCTTTCTTTACTGCCAATGTCAATAACACGCGAACGGTTACAAGTTTGGCTACTGTTGCAAATGTGTCGAGAAAATCCACACCTTCCATTTGAGTATATCCCTTTGCTACGAGCCAAGCATTATATCGTTCAATGTCCCCGTTTGGTTTGTACTCAATTTTGTATACCCACTTGGAGTCTATTGCCTTCTTTCCTTCTAGTAAGTGTTCAAGTTGTCAGGTTACATTTTGTTCAAGTGCATCAACTTCTTTTCTCATTGCTTCTTTCCACCGTTCATCATGCACGACTTCAATGAAAGACTTTAGCTCATTGTGTGTAACAATGGCAACTAAGAATGCTTTGTGAGTCTTAGAAAAATTACTATAAGAAACATAGTTAGTAAGAGGATGTACCGTTGAGGCAACAAGATTGGTTTTGGGTAGTGGATGATGTATCGATGGGGGTAATTTAGTTTCATAGTTGTTGAAGCGTGCATGTTGCGTTTTGGTTCGTTTCCCCCTTCGATTATCCACACAATCACTTTCTTGGGTTACTTCCAGATCCGTTTTCATGGGAACATCGTAAATCTGTATGGGAGGGTTACATAAATTGGGTGACTCAAGTTCTTTCTTATCTGATTCATTTGCTACCTCATGATCACTTGTGTAATCATCATGAGTGGAGCTCTGTAGTGGTGTCGATTATGATGACATATGTGGAATTGATTAGATCTAGTGAATCATTGTACAAATCATGAAAACATGGAGCAAATAAATTTGGGTTTAAGCTCTCATTAGTTTTTGATAGAAAGAGTACAAATAGGTTTGCTATTTCTTTCTCTAAAACTAACACTTCAAAATGATCATTACATAAATGAGTGTCACCCACTTCCTATTTATAGGAAAGACAACTCATTACACAATACAAGACGGTAAGCGCAAAATACATTCAAGCGTGACTTTGCACCCTAACATTATCCCCCCTAAAAGTTAGGATTGGATGTTGTGGCTTCAATATCAAACGAGCTCGCACAATCAAGACCAAACTCCCCCTCGAAGTGATACCGGTCTTCAAATCTGCAAATGAATACCCGAAGCTTCGAATACCCACTCTTCATTCTTCCCCTTTTTATAATAAAAAAATGATTATAAAATCCATTAAGGGTGAGAAGCGCCCGAGAAATAACCTTCACATAACTCCCCCGTGATGTGTGCCAAAAATGAAACCACGAAAAACTTGCATGGAAAAACAATCACGAAAAAGTCTTGAAAAATTTCCGACTTTTGTGTGAGAGTTGCAAGAATTTTGAAAAACCGGGTAAAGACTGTCACTTTCAAAATTCTGCAGGGACCCGTTGTGCCCAAAAACAACCTAAAATGCGAAATACTCCCCCATTTGCGAAACTAGGTATAAAGCGTTAAATCGCATTAACTGTAGGGTTTGAACTTGTAAATTCTTCAATTTCTCGACATTGTTAGTCCAATTTCGAAGTGGGGTATTTTCTGCCAAGTTTTCGAAACTACAGGGACTAAATAAGAAACTTCATCCTTCTTTATAATTTTTTTACACCAATGTCGAAGTTGGACCATTTATGCCAAATCTTTAAAAGACGAGGGACCCAAACCGAAAATAATTGTTTTCTTCCCCAATTCACTTCATTACCAGATAACAAATGAGATGTTTTCACCAAGAAAAGTCAAAATTGAAACAACATCCGTTCGCTTTTCATCTCAACTAGTCCGGAAAAAACGAAGTGTCTTCTGAATAAGAGGAAAGTCAAAAACGAAGCCATTCGAACTTCTGGATCATTAAACCATTAACTCTTCCTTCTTCGCTTTTCATTACAGGGACCCCACAATCGAATTGTTGATTAACAGTCCTCAATAACGAACTCCAAACAATTGCTAACGAACCGATATTGACTCCAACACTTCGTTAATGAATCACAAATTGATCATTGACAACGAAATACTCATAAGCCACTTCGCTTTTAATCATCCGTCATCAAACCATTGACTCCAATTTCGAAGAGACATCTACATTCAAACACAATCTTCCCATTTTTTTTATCAAACAACACTCAACCTCGACCATCGAAGCAAAACTTTAAGGCTCTTCGTTCTTTGCTTTTCTACACCATCGACATCAATTCTCAAAAACAAAACCACTGAGACCCCAAAATCGAATATTCAAATACATTTGGGTTGGATGCCCCTTCTTGTTGCAATTGTTGCAGTGTATTTCCCGACAAGCGCCTGTGTGGTGAAAGTTGCACTAGTTACATTTCGGTTGGAGCGATATTTCCCGACATATTGTCTTAATGGCGTTGGAGCGGCAGGGGTAGTGGCAGCGTGAACAACAACCATTTGTTGTTTCTTGGCGGGGCCCTGGGCTGGATGGTTATTCTTTTTGTTCAAGAACTTTCTTTTATTGTCGCCCCCTTTCGTTTTCTCGGGGGCGAGGGTCATTATGCCTTGGCGGACTCCGTGATCGATGAGTCTATGGGCGAAGCGTTTGGCACTGTCGAAAGTAATCGAATTTGAAGCTAACACGTTCCCTTGAATCTGGGGGGATAGTACCCAAATGTATCTTTCCACCTTTTTACTTTCCGGGGTGACCATCTCGGGACATAGTACTGCTAGATCATTGAATCTGGCAGTATAGGCTGCGATGTCAGAGCCTGTCATTTTGAGGTTCCACAACTCCTATTCCAGCTTTTGCAATTCGCCCCTTGGGCAATACTCTTCTAGCATTAAAATCTTCAAGTCCTCCCAACTCATCGAATTAGATACTAGGAGGTTCAATGACTTGACATGGCCGTTCCACCAGGTCAGGACCCTGCCAGAGAAAGTGCAAGCTGCAAATTTGACTTTGCTTGCTCGGGGCACGCACAAATTTCAAAGACTGATTCAGTTTTCTCGAACCATTGCATTAGAGTGATGACACCTCCGCTTCCATCGAAGGATTTGGGTTTTCCATTAGTGAAGTCTTTGTAGGAACATTCCCTTGTACATCCCTGTCTGTCTCCTTGGTTAGAATTTGTAGTACCATTTCCTGCCCCACTGGTATCGTTGGTGTTGATTTGTGACATGGCAGCAGCAACTGCGACTGTTACCGTAGCCTGGAAAACGACAGGGTCGAATTGTGGAGGTGGTGGCGGTGGTGGTGCTGTTGTGGTGTTGTTGAAACGCCTGTTAGATTTGCACGATGGCATTCTTATGTCATAAGGTTAAAGACGAAATGACGGTAAGTCTTCAGTAGTGGTTATAAGTCGGATGTCATTGCACTAGATTATATTAGTTCTATATGTATTGTGCTCCGTCTTTAAAGTATTTGCAAGCAATTCATAATAGAAGTCTATGTAAAATAAACTTATGAGTTTTAATAGTGATGCCTTAAGTGAAGATCTGTGACCTGATCCATACCAGGTCCTTCTAAACTCACTTGGTGTATACAAGTTATATATAATTAAGATTGAATAGATCGTCGAATAAATGGTTCTACCCTAAGCCCACAACCAAACAAGGAACATGACTTAAAGCGGACTCACCAATCCTAGGTCTATAGGATCTTAATTATATATGACCCCGACATATACTCTAAGCAATCATAGATTTACCATGAGTATCCAATTGTAAAAACAAGGTTATGAGATTAGTGGTAACACTCCTAATGAAATAAAAATGCATGTCAATTTCATTGATATAATTTAGTACAAAGCGTTTGGAAAATTTGACCTTGATGCAGGTCTACATTACATCAATGTAAGGGAAAATTTTGACACCATCACGAACCCTCGAATAGTGTAGTCACTTAATCGCGGGGTCTAATCTATATGTAGAAAAGAGTAGCACCAACGCCTCCTCGTAAACCTAGTCTATATCAAAATGTGAATAGTGTATGCACTACTTGCGACAGGTGTTGCTCTGAGGGCCATAAAATGAAGATATGAAAGTATGCATTGCCCTAATCTCTGCTCTGGCTTCTGTCACTCGACGTTCTACTTCTATCACACGTCCTTCTAATGCAGCTTGGCGTTCCAGAAAATCTCTAACCTCGGATTGAGCTGCGGTAACTTCCTCCTGGAGAGTCTCGGTGTGATCTCGAGTCCGATCATGGTCTTCGTCCAGACGGTGAAGACAAACTGCGGTGATCTCAGTGGTGGCACCAGCTTCCATGAAGTGGTTGATGGATGCCCTTGCTTGTTCACCATGGCGAGCGATGCGATGAACTATGGAGAGCCCTGTCTGCTGAACCCCCTCTGTCAAGATTGTAGAAGCATCGTTCCATACCGTAGGGAGGGCGCTGGCCCTGTTCCTGGCTCCATCTCTTCACATCTACCGCCCATCGAGGTGTTAGGCCCTGAAAGTTCCGTCTGGGAGTGGGGACAGGAGGTGGATTGTAGACTTCTGGTTCTGAGTAGGTTTCTTCCTGATCCTCCTCATCCTCGTCATCTTCTTCCTCTTCTGAATCATCTTCGAGGTCTTCTTCCATCATTTCCTCAGGATCCTATACGATCGAACTAGCATTCCCTTGGTGAGGGAAATGGGGATGTCCTGGTATGTGAAATCCTGCCATTGCATCTATGCGAGAATAGGGATGTGAGAAATATATGCAAAGCTTAAGTGTATAATTCTTAATATTTGAGGGAAAAATAAATTTTTAATAGAATTGTGGCCCATACCGGGTCCTTCTATAATTACTTAGTGTATACATGCTGTATATAATCAAGACCGAATAGGTCGTCGGATAAGTAGATCAATTCTAAACCCACAACCAAACAAGGAACAAGATTTAAAGTGGAATCACAAATCCTAAGTCTATAGAATCTTATTTATATATAACTTTAACGTATACACTTTGCAATTATAGACCTACCAGTAAGGATCTTTAGTTTTTATGTGAATGATTTGATTTTTTTATCAGAAGTTTCCTTATGATTACTAGTTTTAATAAATATTGAGGCCTAAATTTTGTTGTTACGGTTCTTATTATATCATAAAATACTCCCATAATATTTTTAAATTTTTTATGTTTGGTTCTAGAGTTTCTTGCTATGAGAGGTTGGTAAGTTCTAGACTTGTTGCTCTCCACGACCATTCCCCTGCGTACGTTGGTCATATCCCGGATATATATAGTTGACCAGACTATATTTATCCCCGATCTGATTACATACCCTGAGGCCTACTGATAGTATTCAACTTATCTCAATACTTTTTGTTTTGTTATTGTTACGACACTGAACTAGTGAGTATGATTGTACTTATACTTTTATAAAAATATCATAATATTTTAAAGTATACTCGTACGAAAATGTTACATCAGAGAGTTTTAGTCCCATTGTATTTATAGTTTTTATATCTTACGTGGTTTGATATACTTAGTTCACTATAAACAATGCTATGATACCAATCTGTCACACCCCCAAACCAGAACGACGGAAACGTTCAGGGGCGGATGACATCATGTACAATATCATAATAGTTGAGTAATAGTAAAGAAAGCAAACACAACCATCATAAATATAATTTAAAAGCTTACATTGTTGCATGAGTTACATGTTTCCAAATAAATTACAATATGATGACAAAATGTGTTTTGAACTGATGCCTTAGCGACTCGCCCTCAAAATCTGGAGATTACATGTTTTACTGGTTCCATGAGAATACAAGTTGTTTTGAAAAAGTGTCAACAATTAAGTTGGTGAGTTCATAAGAGTTTGTATGAATGTAAACCTTTCCGTGTAAATTAATCGTGTTTATTTTCCATAAAATCCGATATTTTCTATAAAATGAATTGTAGTCTTAAAATCTTCCAAGATTGAAATGTATAAGTTTTCCGTAATTAAAGTTTGTAATACGTAGTTTTTAATTTGCATAAAACCTTTTTATTGTACGTTAGCCCCGTAAACCAAAATGTATTGTTAATACCCCATGTGAGTTATTATAACCATGCTAGCGACTAGTTGGCCTGAGACAACGTTCTTTAGGCGTCGGAATGTTATGACATTTGTCACCCCAGACTTGTCGGTCTAAGGCCATGTTTGATTTGGATCTGCCTGGGTCAAGTCAGACAAAAATGTTTGACTCGGTTAGCTCCATGTATTTGATATGCCTTAGCTTTGCATCTGACCGGGTCAACAATGTCTGACTCGTTCATACCCAAAAAAATTGTTGAATGAATCTGACTGAAATTCATTCCACCATTTCCCCTGCACCACCCTCATCCTCCTTCCTCAACCATCAATTTAATCCCTGGAAAGGGAAAAAGAAACTAGAACATAGGCGCACAAAAAAAAAAAAAAGAAACACGAACACAGACTTCATCTAATCAGGAGAAGAAGACAACTCAAAATTGGAATTAGGCAGTTTTGATCCTTGAAGATACCCATCTTGGCTGAATCTACCACAACTTTAAATTGTCTTGCATAACTAATTTATGGAAATTACTAGTTGGACCCTGAACTTTTATAATCAATAATAATAATAATAATAATAATAACAATAATAACAATCATAATAATAACAATAACAACAACAACAACAACAACAACAATAATAATAATAATAATAACAGCAACAATAATAATAAAAATAATAACAACAACAACAACAACAACCATCATCATCATCATCATAATAATAATAAAAACAACAACAACAACAACAACAATAATAATAATAATAATAATAATAATAATAATAATAATAATAATAATAATAATTATTATTATTATTATTATTATTATTATTATTATTATCCATCACTAGAGCATCAGGGTAAAATGGTCATTTTGCATCAGTCAGCACATTCAGTCAGATGTACAATCAAACAGAATGGTTTCTTACTCGGTCAGAGTTTATTACTCAGACAGAACTTTCCCAGTCAACAACTATCAAACGGGGCCTAACTGTAGCTAACAGTTTAGGTGCAAGATTTTCAGTCCCATATAGATCTGTACACAAGTATCACGCTCTCCCTACAAGAGATTCTGGTTTATAATACAGGACTTATGTTATGTACTTAAAAGTATGGTGAAGCCAAATGTCTCACAAAATTTGTATCAATAGGTTTATGTATGAAAAATCCATTTTTCTTGTAAATGTATGTATTAACCTTTCATAGTGTAAAAATAGTGTGAATATTCCATCAACTATTCCTATTATAGTTTGTAAATGTATGTTCTGTCAAAATGAAAACCTTTGTATATTAACGAATTTGCATGTAAAAGTTTTTATTTTTGGTAGTAACGTTATTTTACATATAAAAATGTATATATATAAAATGTAAGAAAACATAAGTAACGGTTTGTAATTTAACACAAGTTTCCTTGTGTTTCACTTGTATCCCCCCCTAAAACATAGAAAAACTTTGGAAAATGTCGGGGTATGAACTCACCTTATGTGTGATCGCGGTTAGATAACGAGGTAAAAACGGTGACCTTCGAGTCTAGAATATGGGGAGCTAGTTGTATCCTAATAGTTTAAACACATGATAATGTGTGAGGATATGTAACTAGTAAAACAAGTGTTGCACAATCACTACGTTTATGAAGTGTACTTACCAAAATCCTAGGGAATAACTTTTGAATAAGAAGTCTTCTGGGGATTGTTATGATCTTGAGGTTGAAAGGAAATTAGTCTGAGTTCTTGAGAGATTATGAGGGGAATATGTTAACTGTGAAATGGGTTTGGAAATGATCACAATATATATATATATATATATATATATATATATATATATATATATATATATATATATATATGAAGGAAGGATAAGATGAGGTAATGAGAAGTGACATTTACCTTGGTTAGTGTATTTTATTTCCTAGGGAAGCTAAACTGCCAATCAAGTGGGTCCACTTGCCCACCTTTATGGTGATTTCGGCCAAAATGAGGGTGATTTCGGTCATGGTATGACCGAAATCACCTAGTGTACCATTCCTAAAGTTGATTTTGGTCTTGGCATCAAACAAGAAGGAGATTTCGATCCAAGTATTGGAGATTCCGACCTTAATGGGTCTAAACTTGGTGTTTTCGGTCATGGTGTGCTTCAATGAAGGTGATTTCGGTCTAACATAAAAGAAATCCTTAAGATAGTGGGCTTACAACCGAAAACACTTTAGCCATGCAATTCCTTTGACTTTTGATGACCCCTTTGACTCCTTGATGTCTTTTTGATTTGTATTGACTTCAATGGTTTATTACCACATGGTTTTCAAAGGATATGTATAATAATAACTTATATGAACATGCCCTTATGGCTTTCAATGATCTAATGCATCAAAGTTATGTTTGTGAATTCATTTGTACATGGATAAAGTTTAGACCTTGCTTGCTCTAGAAATTTTCCAGTTGTCACAGATGGAATTTTTGAAGGAAAATGAGCTTGATTCATTTGATATATGTGAATCCTATTTATATGGGAAGATGATTCGCAAGTGTATTTATCTATTAGTAGTTAAAGAACAAAGAGCTTGACATACAATTATACATAAGTGATGTATGAAATCTTTTCAATCCATGAATAGATTTGGTGATAGATGTTTATTCAAATTCACTGATGACTTTTGTGTTGGATAAGGTGTCTAAGTCCATAACTATTTCTGGTATGTACTTGACCCGACCCGGCATGGTCCATTTGGGTTGCATGGCACCATGCAATTGGATAGACTAAATAAGAGAAATAACACTTGTGGTTTACTAATATATTATAAGTTCTAATATATTAATAGTATTATTTAATTAGTATTGATCAAGAATTAATTTGGAATTAATTAAGTGATAAAAATATAACTAATTAAATATATGGGTTGATTATGTAAATCATCCATAACTTGTATAGTGGGCTAAGAGGCTCCATGGATTATCAAGTTGGGTTAAACCCATAGGATGCTCCATGGGAGTTACAAACCCATGGGTTATGGAAATGAAGAGTCATGACACATTAGGGTTTACATGGTGTAACCCTAGATGTGTTAACACTATATAAGGAACCCATTCTCCACCAAAATCGGCTACACATGAACAAGTGAGGGCTAGGCCGATTTTTGCAAGTGTAAGATTCTTTCAAAGTTTACTCCTTTGCATTTGGTGTTGTGTGAAGCATTTAAGGCATCACACTTGGGGTGCTAGGCTCACAAGGTTTCAAGGATCATAAGCAACAACAAGGTAAGTTATTCGATCTTTCATTCAAGTTAAAATTGTTCCCCATGTATGCTAGATAGGAATATAACCTTGGAATTCAACTTTGCATGATAATTAGACAAACATATATCCAAGGTTATTAGGGTTGCATGTACACTTAGGAAGTGTTAGAATGCTCAAAACCCATCAATGACATCAGAGCCTAGGCTTGTTTGTTTGTTATTTGTGCAAAATTGTTGGAAAAAGTCGATTTTGTGCTGTCTGCTTACTGAACTTGCCGAGTCCATGGGGGGACTCGCTGAGTTCATGTGTAAATTCATCCTACTCGCCGAGTAGGAGCCTCAGAATGCAGATTTTCGACTTTTGCTGCTGGAAATGGACTAGAAACATTACCCTAAACTGTTTTGGTGTTATAAAACTTTTTTTAGATGGTGTAATGTTTATGCTAATCCATTTACAATGGCTATAATAAAAAATTACAAGTTTATGAGTAATTTATGATTCTTGAAAGTGTTCATATTCATGTTCTTGAACTTATGAAGATTAGATGATCATAGGAATTACTTGTAACCTTCATGGTAGTTTAATTCATGATCATAATGTGTTTTAATGGAGTCCATAACTTGTCCTCAAGTTATGGAAAATCAAAAGTCACACTTTTATTAAAGCCATTAAAAGAACACAAGAGTTATAAAAATGAAGAGTCTTCATTTTTATTACTCAATTAACTCATAAGTTATAAGAAATGAAAAGTTTTAAAAGTTTACAAAACTTGCCCTTAAGTTTTGGAACAAGTAAAGTCTTGATTAAAACTTTAGTTCCAACCCTTAGAATTTTAAAAGTTAAAATCTAACCCTTATACTTTATAATATTATAAGTTAATAATATATATGTATAAGATCAAGTTGTCTTACCACTAGTACGCCTCATTCACGAAGCCGGTCTATAAGGGGGGTATAAGGTTGTTGCCTATAAAATGGCAACTTAATGGGTGTCCACTCTCACCCACCGCTTCCTTGATCGGTGGAGGGTCGTTAGCCGAACGGGTAAGACAAGGACTTATAAATTCTCATTAAAAGTATGATGAATATTATAAAGTAACTAAATGTTTTTTTATTAAATTCCCAATCTTAGTTACTTTAGGAAAAATGTGAATAAGGTGCTAATCCATGAAATTACACTTTACACTTTGTTTAAGTCGTTGGTGGAGCGTATGTGGTTAACCGACACACTAACTTGGACTTAACAAGGTAGGTAAAGGGTGACTTAAGGTTTATCATAGTATCGGTGGAGCGTGTGTGGTTTACCGGCACATCGATTGAGTGATAAACTTTAAGGGTACCAAGTGATTTGCATGGTTACTTCACACCTCGTTTTGTGATCCTCAGTATCCCATTCACAAAACTTGGAGGGCACACTTGAGATTGAAACATGCCTTTGAAAAGTTCATTGAATCTCAAAAGAATCTAGGAATTTCTAAGAACCAATTAAAAACCTAATATTTATATTTCGTTTTTCATGGTGGAAATTGGTGAATCGTCATTCAACTACCTTTCAAATAAGTTACAGCTTGGATTACGACATACCTCTTCTAAGTTATAATATATTGTGATTGGATCCTAGACTTAATATTACATTTGGGTGTTTTATTAAGGACTCTCTTAATATCTAAACTAAAATTGTTCTCTTCTTTCAGATGTCTTCAAACAATGCTGCTTCTGGCTCTAATCCTAATGGCTCCTTTACCCTTATGAACTTGTGTGGGAAAGTCACTTTTGATGGATCCAACTTCAATGAATAGATCAGAAACATCAGGATGATTACCTGTACGAGGATAAAGAATATGTCCTTAACAAGGAGCTTAAGGAGATTGATGAGACCACTGCAACTCCCAAGGAGATCGCTGACTTCTGGGCACGTGAAAGGGATGCTACAAAAGTGGCATGCATCATGTTGGCCACCATGACAGCGGAACTCCAAAAGTCCTATGAGGACTTCTACCATTTTGAAATGCACCAGGATCTGATGGAAAGATACCATCAAAGTGCACGACAAGAGAGGTATGAAATCATTTGCTCCATGATAACAACCATGATGAAGGACGGGGAATCCGTCACGAGCCACATGTAGAAAATGCAAAGGTATGTAGATCGGTTGCTGAAGCTTAATGTGAACTTCCCCGAGGAGCTTGCAATAGATATCATTTTGCACTCCTTACCATCATGCTATGTTCAATTCAGCATGACATATCACATGAATAAGGAAGAGGTCACACTCAGAAAACTTTAGGGACTCCTCAAGACCACAGAAACATGTCTTAAAGGTAAGTCGGTTGTTAACATTCCTACTCCAAACTTCGCCCCGGTTTTGGCAATCAGGAAAGGTCGAGGGAAGAAGAGGAAGAGCTCTTCGAAGGGTACCAAGGCTAGGACCCTTGATGGCTCTTCTTCAGGTGGAACCAAGAAAGGTTTCATCACTCCTTCTTCTGACCCAAAAGAGGCTGAATGCTTCTATTGCCATGAAAAGTCACATTGGAAGCGGAACTGCCCAAAGTACCAGCAAGATGTGAAGGATGGGAAAGTTAAACCCAACCATGTAGGTATTTACACTATCTTATCTAAAAACTTACCCCATTCTAACTCTTGGGTCCTTGATACCGGTTGTTGTATTCATATCTGTTCTGATTTGTAGGGAATAAGAAGAAGTGAGAATGTGGAGCATGGAAGAATAAACTTAATCATGAGGAATAGGAAAGCTTTACCTGTCACCAAGATTGGAGTTTATACTTTATCGCTAAGTAGTGGGTTTAATTAGATTTGAATAAATGTTGTTATTCGCCAGAGATGGCAAGAAATATTATTTCCTTTCATGCATTGTATAAACAAGGTTTCACCTTTTCATTTGATAATGAAGTTGGTTCGATTAATGCTTTCTTTAATAATGTTCTTATTTTAAAGCATTACCTTGTGATGATGTGTGTGAAACTATATCTGTGGTTGATAACTTAGGAAATAATGTATTGTGTATTGATTCTGTTAATGATAATAACTTGGATAAAGCATCATTATGGCATTGTTGTCTTGGACATATAAGCAAGAAACGCATAGGCCAACTCCAAAAGGATGGAGTCTTGGATTTATTTGACCTAAAGTCATATGATAGTTGCGAATCATGCTTACTTGGAAAAATGAAAAAGTCACCCTTCACAGGTTCTTGTGAGAGGGGTGAAGGTTTGTTGGATCTTATACACACAGATGTGTGTGGACCCTTCAAACATGCCACAAGGGATGCTAATCGTTATTATTTGACTTTTACTGATGATTACTGTAGATATGGATATGTCTACTTAATCAAGCATAAGTCAGAGACTTTCAAAAGGTTTAAAGAATTTAAACAGGAAGTCAAGAATCAATTGGGCAGGAACATTAAGATGCTTCGATCCGATCGAGGTGGTGAGTATCTTAGTTCAGAGATCCTCGACTCTCTTAGGGAATTTGGGATTGTATCACAATTGACACCTCCCAGGACACCACAGTTGAATAGTGTGGCTGAGAGGCGTAATCGAACCTTGTTGGATATGGTTCGTTCCATAATGAGTCGAGCTTCGCTACCAATCTCATTTTGGGGGTATGCCTTAGAGACTGCCACCCATATCCTTAATCTAGTCCCTACAAAGAAAGTTGCCAAAACTCCTCATGAAATGTGGACTGGTAAAGTACCCAAACTAGACCACATTAAGATTTGGGGTTGCGAGGCTTTCGTGAGATGCGAGACTCATGATAAGCTCGAACCTCGAAGCGAGAGGTGTATTTTCATCGGCTACCCACAGCAATCCTTTGGTTACCTTTTCTACAGACCATGTGAAAATGTGGTCTTTGTAGCTAGGAGGGTTGTCTTTCGAGAGAGAGAGTTCATAAGCCAAGGAAACAATGGGAGGCAAGTTGACCTTAAAGCAATTCAAGAGTCAAGTGGTGAAGGAACTTCAAACCCTAGCACTCAACTTGAGGAGAAAACTCCTGTTGAGCCAATTGACAAGTACGTACCTCTAAGGCGTTCCACAAGGGTTAGGAATGCACCTGAGCATTACTATGGATTCCATATTACTGCAGAGGGTGATACACTTACCAGTGATGAGACACTAATAGGTCTGGATGAATCTAACAGTTATGCGGAAGCCATGGCAGGTCCCGAGTCAGCCAAGTGGAAAGAAGCAATGGACAGCGAGATACAATCCATGTATGACAATCAAGTTTGGAACTTGGTTGAAAATGTACCAAGTCGTAAGACTGTAGGGTGCAAATGGATCTTCAAGAAGAAGACCGACATGGATGGTAAGGTACACACTTATAAGGCACGACTGGTTGCAAAGGGTTTCTCACAAACTCCGTGAGTTGATTATGACGAGACCTTTTCTCCAGTGGCCAAGATTAAGCCTATTAGGGTTCTTTTAGCCATAGCGGCATTTCATGACTATGAAATATGGAAAATGGATGTCAAAACCGCTTTCCTTAATGGAAAGTTGGCTGAGGATGTTTACATGAGTCAGCCAGAGGGTTTTGTCAATGCAGAGTACCCTAATAGAGTGTGTAAGCATGGGAAATCCATTTATGGGTTAAAGCAAGCACCTCGTGATGGGTTTTGAGCATTCTAAAACTTCTTAAGTGTACATGCAACCCTAATAACCTTGAATCTATGTTTTCTCTATATACATGCAAAATTCTTTTTCAAGGTTATTTCCTAACTAGCATGGCATGGGGAATCTATAAAACATAAAACTAGTAGAAATACGTACCTTGTTGTTGATGGGTTTTAGTCAATCATACTTTGTTCCAATATTAAGTCTTAGAGTCAAGATTGTGACATTGAGTGGAAAGTCTTAAGTAGGTTTATAACACTCATCAAATGTGGAATTTGGAAAAGTTTTCTTATTCTTGCACATTTGAAATTGGAAAGTTGTGTTGTCTTGGATAAGACAAAGATCAACTAGGACCAATTATGTGAAGTGTTTTGTCTTGATAAGAACTACACTAACTCTTGAATATTTGCTTTGTCAAGAAATGTTTCTTGACAAGAGAATCTTATATTTCAAGGAGTCAGTGGGAGTCTTAATGGTCTTGAAAGGTTTCAAGAACAAATCAAGAATAAACCTTATAGATCATCACTAGCACACGACTTGAGGTTTACAACCTATCGTGCTGACATGATCTTGTTTCTGTGCCATTCCAATTGAGTTAATTGCGTATGTGAGTTGTATGAGTTCTCATTTGAATGCATACTAGAGCCTTAGTCGATGGAAAGTACATTGATATGTAAGGACAAGTTACTAAATTACTTGGAAGACATGGTGGGCACTCGTGTTACCATAAGGCAAGGAATCAAGATTAAGAAAGTTCAGTCCATATGAGTTTGGATTTGTCGCAAACCTTGGTTTTAGCAAATTCATATGGATAGGAACTCATACACCATAAAATCTAAGTGTCATAAGATTCCCTCCTTCATGAAAATGACTGTGAGGAAATGCTTTCATTAAGAGAGATCTTAAGAAGATATCAATTGTGAAAATTGTATTCTCAAATTCGATTATGGTTACGGCATCCCTTTCCATAGTTCGAATTGTGAGATTTGGCAATTAGTTTGAACATTTGGAACATAGTAACATAAGTTCTAAATTGTTCAAACACACATATGAGCTATCTAAGGAAAAAGGTGTATAAGTTTAAGAAGCTTAGATAAAGGCTTATCGAAGCGTCTGGTATTAGAAATATGAATTTCAGAAATTCAATAGGCATTTTTTTCTGGAAGTTCATTTGTTTTCTGAATACATGTCAAAGCTAGTGGGAGCATAAGTGTTATGCTTATATAATAATCATCATGATAGTGGGTGCATAAATGTTATGCTTGTATGATTATTATGGCGAGTATTGCAAGTTAGTAATATTAATTATAGAAAACAAGATTCAATTTGCAAAGTTGCATGGGTTGAAAAGTTGTTTTGCTATAATTAAGGGAGAGAATATTATACTTCGTTTCAAAATCTAAAGCTTAGATTGAGAAATTTTAATAAATTTATTCAAAGGATACATAGTGTGTTCATAAATTTCGACTATGATTACGGCATCCCTCTTCATAGTTCAAATTGTGAGAATGTGACACATAAAATATTATGGCAGAAGATTGATAAAGTATCATATCTTTATGTAAGATATTATGCATCGTGTCCCATACGCTTCGGGTATAGGATCGATTGCAAATGCTATAATACTTGACCATTCTAAAATTTTCCAAATGTCTAGCGCATTAAGAGGGAAAAAGAACAAGAATCAGTTTTGACTAAAATAATTAAACAACTATCAAATGACGATCCAAAGTTCGCTGAGGATTGGTCGCTTGTGGGTAGTTGGAAGTATGGTATTGGATGGACTATATCGACATTATTATGAATAGATAAGATTCTATTAAGAATGAGTTGTCATATGGCAAATGTGGAAATATTTCCATATTGGGAGTTGGATATTGAGAATCTATGTTTAGATTAGAAACTTTTATGCAAGAAGGATGTTCAAATGAATGTACTTTGAATGTGAGACTTCACGTCTATGAAATTGTCTTGTAACAATTTCCGATAGAGTACTTTGTAATTTCATTGGCCAAGTCTTGGTGACTTTTGTGCTATGATTTTGCAAAAGGATCGTTGCATAAAATGTTAGAATCTAGCATAGTCTAGTAGTGGCAAGAACCTTGTGTTCTTACACTAACAGTTAGGATTAAGGAATTGTGAAATGAGCATCATTGGAAAAGTTTTCAGTTGATCTATTTCACAAAGCATGGACCATAGGAAACTAGGTGTGCATGCTTAGAGCATGGGACAATTGTTGTTGTAATTCAAGTAATGAGTTGATTATCCGAAACATTAAATGATAAATAATGAGTAATCAATATGGTGGATAAATAGAAGTGTTTTATTTACTCTCACAAGTTTGGGGCCATATAGGATTAAACATTATTGTTATGTTTCAATTTGCATGTTTTGACTCCCAGAATAACTAGGTTATTCAAACATCCACAGTCGGTCATACGTTGGAAGTAAGTATGAAGGAAGACTGTCATGAAAAGTCTGTAGATTGACTGAAAGGTTTAGACATAGCACAATGTTGGGTTAATGATTTATTTGAAGATTGCGTCTTTGGGCTCGGCTGTTTGATTATTTAATTTTGTATTCCGGTTTTGGGCCTGTCCATACCGTGAACTTGCTAGGTTTCTATATAAGTATATGCTTGCATGCATATTAGGTTAATGATTGAACGATTGATCTAGAGTATAATGATAGTATTTACAGATTTCTTTATCGTTCTTGTAACCTACCAATCCTCTACAGTTGATGTTCTTAATCGAGCTCTTCTGAGGATTTTGTTTTAATCATTCGACACGTTTGATTCACTTTTGCCTTGTTCTTATTTTCGTGTTCTTGCTGTTTTATAATTAATTACCTGTTTAAGATCTAATCGATCTTCAAAGATTAAAGTTTTAATCTCATCAATTGGTATCAGAGCAGGAGGCTGTGTAATCGATACACATCTTTTCTGTGAAAAGGTTTCAATTAGGGTTTTCCGCAATCATTGATATTTATTGAGCCATCATCTCATTATTGACGTATCTTGATATTTATTGTTTTGCCCTAATCTGATTTATTACAAGTCTGATCTTTAAACAGGTTTTTCGATCATAATGGACGAGTCGCAATCAAACCCCATCAATATTTCCAACAGCATCGGTTCAACCACGAATATTCCAATCCTATATACCCATGATTATGAAGTCTGGGCGCATCACTTCGAAGACTACGTTATAGGATCTGAGGACAATGGATACCTCATATGGGAAGCAATCATTAATGGACCTTTTTCTCACTCTGCAACGTCAAGGATTATCAAAACTCAAAAGGAGTACAATGACCTGTTGAAGGATGTTAAAGATATTGCGCAAGATGAAAAGGATAAATTCCAGTGCAATATCAAGGCATTAAGGTTGATCAGATTCGCCCTTCAGTCCGACACCTTCAGGTTGGTCAGCTCATGCACGACGGCAAAGGAAGTTTGGGATAGACTTCGCGAACTGTACTCTACAGACGAGGATCTTCAACATTCTATCCAAACCTTGCTCTTATCTGAGTTTGGAGAATTCAGGCAAGGAGCCGAAGAAACTGTGACCCAGACGTTCGATCGCTTCAATCATCTTCTCAGCAGGATGATCAAGCATGACATCGAAAGGAAGCTTATCGAGCAGAAGGTTACGTTCTTAAATGGTCTGAGGTCTGAATGGAGAGCAGTGGTGTCTACAGTCAAAGCCCATGAGCAGTTTAAATCATATTCTTTGGCGAAACTGGTGGGTATTCTCAAGTCCCAGGAGAAGATTGTGCTGCAGGAGAAGAACGTTGTTTCAAGCCTTGGTTCGTTGGCCCTCCTGTAAAAAAGTAAAGTTGTGATGGAGGATGAAGACCTTAACTTGGAGGAGTATGACCTCACGTCTGAGGATTATGCTATGATGGTGTCTAACCCCAAGAGGTTCATAAAGAAGAGATTCCCCAGCAATAAAAACCGAAACTGGCAGGGGAGTTATAGTTCAGAAAAAGTTAACAATGAACCGAAGGTTGAAGAGCCCAAGAAGGAACCGAAGGCTGATGGTGATTCTGGAGTAAGCTGTTACTACTGTGGTGGGAAAAACCACTATGCTAAAGATTGTGTCCTTAAGAAGATGGCTGAAAAGGATGATGAAAAGGATGAGGAAGCTGTGCTGCAGAAAAGGCTGGATGAGATGAGAAAGAAGAAGTCTACCGTTAACCCTTCCATGAATGCTCTTATTGTGCAGGGTTCGGTTGCTGATGACGAGTTCGGTAGCGTGGAAGTTTGGTCTACCGACTCAGAAGACGATGAAGTGAGGAAGCCTACTCATGGAAAGGCTTATGTGGCAAAGGAGGAAAGCAGTGGAGGAAGATGCTTCATGGTGTCTGATGTATCTCAGATGAGGGGATACAACACTGATGGTGGAAGCAATGAACCGAAGGTGCAGGAGGACATGTGCTTTACGGCCAAACCACTCAGCCAGCAGTTCAATGAGCTTGATGAATTGATAAAGAAGGTACAATCGGCTTTCATTTCATTTAAAGTACCACAATCCTCATATGAGAAAGAACTAAAAAATGTTAATACAAGAATTTCTCATCTAGATAGTAGCTTAACTCAAACTCGAGTCACCAATTCTAACCTAACTGATCAATTAAGCAGGGTGTCTTCGAAGAGTGAGGAGCGGCGCATGTGGATCGAGTTGAAGGAGTCTGAATTAGTTAAAATTAAAGACGAAAACATTTATTTACAAAGAGACAATTTAAAGTTGTTAAAACAGCGGAATGTTTTTTGTTTAATTGCAAAACGTCTTTACTCTAATATTACTCAGCTTCACTTAGACTGTGAAATAGGCCAAAAGATCCATCGCATGATTTTGCCCTTCCTGGAGTTTAAGGAGGATGAAATTGATGCCGAAGCTTATAACTGTGAGAGTGTGATATCATCTGATGATGTCAATCCGACCAACATGTATGGACTGGACAAAATTGAGTCCTTCATTAAATCCAAGGACCACAAGGACATGCTTAAAAACCTTTTGGATGAAAATGATAGACTTAAACTGAGAACCGAAACCATACAAAAATTTGACTCTTTAAATGCCAACGTAAGCTCAGAAAACAAAATTGATGTTGAAAATGCATCTGAGCTTAACGAGGACGACAACATGAGTGAAATTTCTGTAGAGGACACAGTTGACTGCTCAGAATTTGTAAAAAGCGAACCTGAACACCACAAGAATCTAATTTCTGAAAATTCAGTGGAGTTCGCTCGATTGTCTCAACAAAAGTCCCCGATCTTAGCAGAGAAAGCAGTTGTGTATCAAAAGGTCAGGACCACTCCAAATCAAGTATACAAGGTCACTGGAGTAACCGAACATCAGACGGCTGAACTCACAGCTATTGTAAACGAAGACAATGCTGATGGTTGTGATGAGTACTTCTGGTCAGCTCCGATAGATAATGCAAACGAAACGGTAGGCTTATCAGAAAGAACCTCTTGGATGAGTAAAGGTAGATACATACCTGAACCCTTGAATAAGCCAGATAATTTCGATGAGCCAAGCACCAGTGGTACGAAAGACATTCCTCAGGAGAATGAAAGTTCGGCAAAAGAAGACGTTCCCTCTACTTCCTCGGTTCAAAGTGAAACTCCTACAGTTCAAAATGAACCAGCCAAGGAGAAACCGAAATTGAAAGCTAATATTCATCATCAACCGAAGCAGATGAGAAATAAGAAACGTGAAAGGAACCAGAGATACATGAAGAATCTCTCTGAAAGGAAACAATTCTGGCAATCCCAGAATGCATACTTCTCCCATCAAGACAAGAATCTGAAGTTTGAGAACAATCCTGTCGAAAAGCCTGAGAGCCACAACAACCGAAAGCCAAGGTTCGGTTCACAAGAGAATACCAACCGAAAGCCAAGGTTCGGTTCGCAAGAGAATACCTACCGAAAGCAAAGGTTCGGTTCTGAGAATGACTTCAACCGAAAGCATAGGTTCGCTTCACAGAACGACTCCAACCGAAAGCAAAGGTTCGGTTCTGAAGTCAAAAGAGATCAAAACTCTCAGGTCAGTCCCTCCAATGATCAAAAGCTAAAGGGTCACCTAGAGTCTCCAGCCAAGAAGTCCTCTCAATCGAAACCCACTCCCTCTAGTTCATCTAATTCTTCTACTTCCACCAGTTCATCTCCATCTTGCTCTAAAGCTCATTCTGTTCATTCTCAAAAATCTCATTCATCGGCTGAACAAAAGGGCAAACAGAAGGTCTCTTCATCCACACCAGAGTCTAAACCGAACTCACCCAATCCTAATAAAATAAAAGTTTTTACCATTAAAAAGAAAGATGAAACAACACTTATAAAACGAACGTATCTTGTTGACATCTCTCTTATTGTTCCTGTTCCCATGAAAAGCTCACGTAGACCCAAGAAACTTTGGGTTCCTAAATCTGCTTAATTTTTGCAGGTTATAAGTGACGAGCAGTTCGACGAAGAATGGTACATCGATAGTGGCTGCTCACGTCACATGACAGGGAGGAAAGAGGAGCTCAGGGAATACAGATCTCTTGCAAATGGTGGCAATGTCAAGTTTGGGAATAACTCTTTCGGCACCATAAAGGGATACGGGATGATAACAAATGGTGACTTTACTATAAGGAAGGTGGCTTATGTGGAAGGACTCCAACACAACCTCATCAGTGTATCTCAGCTTGTTGGAGGTACAGGTCTCAAAATCTCATTCGATGATGAAGGTTCTGAAATTATTGAGAAAAAGACAAAGAAAGTAATTCTCAAGTCGGAGCGAAAGGGTGAAATGTTTCCTCTAAACCTTAAACCCATCAAAGGAAACCCAGCTATTTGCTTGCTATCAAAAGCTCAATTTGACGAAAGTTGGTTGTGGCACCGAAGACTCTCTCATCTCAACTTTAAAGATATCAACCGACTTGTCACTGGAGGTCACGTTAGGGGTCTTCCATTGCTCAAGTTCGATAGAGATCATTTGTGTGCTGCATGCGAAATGGGGAAGCAGAGTCGTCAAAGTCATCCATCTGTAATTAACACAAAAGTTGTTGAACCACTCGAATTACTTCATATTGATTTGTGTGGTCCTTCATCTATCGAAAGCATCGGTGGTAGCAAGTATATTCTTGTTATTGTTGATGACTTTTCACGATTTACATGGGTGTTCTTTCTAAAGCTCAAATCTGAAGCGACTCATAAGCTGAAAGTGTTCATCAAGCAGATTGAAGTACAACTCAAGAAGGTCGTTCGCAACATCAGGAGCGACAATGGTCTGGAATTCAAGAACTGGGAGTTTGAAGAATTTCTAGCAGAAAAGGGAATAAGTCACAACTTCTCAGCTCCCTACACACCACAACAGAACGGAATTGTCGAAAGACGAAACCGATCTTTGTGTGAAGCTGCCCGAACTATGCTAAGTTTCGCTTCCTTACCTCTTTATTTTTGGGCTGATGCTATTTCTACTGCTTGTTTTACACAGAACATGTCTTATCTCAACAAACGAATCACGCTCACACCATACGAGATTCTCAACAACAGAAAGCCCAATGTGAAATTTTTCCACGTGTTCGGATCACGGTGTTTCATCTTTAACTCTAAAGAACACCGCAACAAGTTTGATGTCAAAGCCGACGAGGGAATCTTTCTGGGCTACTCTCTCACATCCAAAGCATACAGAGTTCTAAACAAGCGTTCGAGAAAAATTGAAGAGACATATTACGTGACCTTTGACGATAGCTATGTCAAAAAGCTACAAGCCAAAGAAGACACCGCTGGGGAAATCTTTCCTCAAACTGGCCAAGTCACAGTCTCGATCGCTAATCTATACGACAAATTTCTGGAGCTCTTTGACGAACCAGAGAAAGCTTCTCTCTCAGAAGCAGGTGCAGCAGACAACAAGGTAGATCACATGAACCAAATTGTCGAAGAAGCAGCCAGGAGAATGAATGAAGGAGGATCGACTTCTGATGAACCTCCATCCAACGATGCTTCAGTCGAGGGGGAGCCAAGCTCACAAGTCGAGGGGGAGCCAAGTTCACATGTCGAGGGGGAGCCAAGCTCTACAACTGCAACCGAAAGTGCTTCTCCAACTGAAAGTGCTTCTCCAACCGAAGGTGCATCAACGCCTACAAGTCCAGCATCACAAGAAACCCCTGAACCTCAAGTTTCTCAAAGCTCCTCAATCGAGGGGGAGCATGATGATATGACGCTTGACTACGATAGCCAATTCGATCCAGAAGAAATGATCAATGCTGAACTAGACCCAACCTTTGATCCGAATTATCCTCCCCTTACCAAATGGACCAGAGATCATCCTTTCTCTCAAGTGGTTGGTGATGCCTCTGAAAAGGTTCTGACCCGATCACAACTAAAGGCAAAACAAACTTCCTTATTTTCAAAGGTTGAGTTTTGTATGTTTAACTCATTCGTATCAAAAGTTGAACCGAAGACAGTTATCACTTCCCTCGATCACTCTGATTGGGTTCAAGCAATGCAAGACGAACTGAACGAATTTGAAAGGAACAAAGTCTGGCGCCTCATTCCAACTCCTCCAGATGCTTCGGTTGTTGGTCTCAAATAGGTTTTTAGGAACAAAATGGACAAGGAAGGGAATGTTATAAGGAACAAAGCTCGTCTGGTTGTAAAGGGATACTGTCAGGAGGAAGGAATTGATTATGAAGAGACTTTCGCTCCTGTAGCTAGGCTGGAATCTGTAAGAATATTTCTTGCTTATGCTGCTCACAAAAACTTTGAAGTTTTCCAAATGGACGTCAAGTGTGCATTTCTTAATGGAGAACTCGAAGAAACGGTGTATGTGGAGCAACCTCCTGGGTTCGTGAACGAAAAGTATCCAAACCATTGCTATATTCTGGATAAAGCTGTGTATGGCCTTAAACAAGCTCCGAGAGCCTGGTATGAAACGCTAACTAAATTCTTAAAGATGTCTAAATTCAAACAAGGTTCGGTTGACCCAACCTTCTTTCGCAAAAAGGAAGGTAACCACCTTATGATAGTTCAAATTTATGTCGATGACATTATCTTTGGCTCTACGAATCCCAGCTTAACAGCTGAATTCAGAAAGTTGATGGAGACTAAATTTGAAATGAGCTCAATGGGTCCTATTAACTTTTTCCTTGGTTTAAATATTAGACAGGGACCCGAGCATCTTTATCAATCAGGAAGCTTACATGAAGACTCTCCTAGCAAAGTTTGGTATGATGGGAGACTCCAAAGTCAAAGTCCCAATGGCATTCGGCACCAAGTTAACTCCATCCCTAGACAAACCGGCTGTCGATATCACGCTCTATCGTCAAATGATAGGCTCACTAATGTATCTTACTGCTAGCAGGCCTGACATCATGTTTTCTGTGTGTTATTGTGCTCGATTTCAGGCAAACCCACGCGAACCTCACATGCTTGTAGTGAAGAACATTCTACGCTATCTGAAGCGAACTGCCTCCTTAGGTCTATGGTATCCTTCCAACTCAGGCTTCTTCGTTCAAGCCTATTCAGATGCAGACCTTGGAGGATGTGGACTCGACAGAAAAAGCACAACTGGTGGTTGTCAATTCCTTGACGGGAAGTTGGTAAGCTGGCAATCCAAGAAACAAACGTGCGTGTCATTGTCTACTGCCAAAGCAGAATACATAGCCGCTGCATCCTGCACCTCACAAGTGATTTGGATCCAGAGTCAACTTCGAGACTATGGACTCAATATGAAGAAGATCCCACTATATTGTGACTCTGAAAGTGCAATTAGGATCTGTCATAACCCAGTGCAACACTCTAAAACCAAACACATAGCACTGAGGTATCACTTCATCAAAGATCACGTGGAAGATGGAAACGTCGAAGTTCACTTCGTAAGAACCACTGATCAACTGGCTGACGTCTTCACCAAAGCTCTTCCTGAAGCATCATTCAACAGAATACTGCAAGGGCTAGGTATGATGGAATCAGAGTCAGTACCTCACACTACCTCTCAACCTCAAACGTAAGAAGCGAAGCCAACCGAACGTTCGGGTTCGGTTAAACCATCTGACTCGCTTATCACTTCAAAGGTAGTTTTTCTTGGTTGTATATTTCTTGTACAAAGTTGTTTATCCTATTGTTAAAAAGTAGTTTCTGATTGCATGTCTAAATTCCTTGGGTTTCTTAAAATTTTCCAAAACCGAAACCTACCGAAGGTTCGGGTTCGGTTTTTCAAAATTTTCTGGAACCGAAACCAACCGAACGCTTGGGTTCGGTTTTTCAAAATTTTCTGGAACCGAAACCAACCGAACGCTCGGGTTCGGTTTTTCAAAATTTTCTGCAACCAAAACCAACCGAACGCTCGGGTTCGGTTTTTCAAAATTTTCTGGAACCGAAACCAACCGAATGCTCGGGTTCGGTTTTTCAATTTTTTTTCCCAACCGAAACCAACCGAACGTTCGGGTTCGGTTTTTCATATTTTTTTCAAAGTTTTTTTTAACTCACTTATTTTTTACTTATTTTTATTTATTTATTTTCTTTTATTTTTTATTTTTTTAGATTTTAAAAACTCCAAATTTTTTTTTAATATATCTCAAAAACTCCAAAAATATCTTTCTCTTTTAATTTTGTTTGTGTGTTCATTCGTTTATGGGGGTATATTTGTTGGATTACTTAAGTGTCCCTAGAAGCATGCTGCTGTATGTGTCCCAAGCCTCATAAGATTTTGAATAATAGCCTTCATGACCTGGTATAAACAAACCTTGTCTTCCCAATAAGGCTAACACATTTATTCTAATCGTGAGCTACCTCACTCTCTTCTCACATGAGTTAAGAGTTTCCTGCTTGGTCCTTCTTTTCGCAGCAGAGGTACTTTATCTTCTTACACCATCTCCATTACATTTCTCCATTACATTCGTTTCATCAACGTAACCCTTGAGACTCTCAGAAATTACCACTGAGGTTTATGGTTACACAACATCTGTGTTTATGATCTTAGTTTCGTGCCACTACGAGCTGAGTGAAACCCAAAATTCAACACCTAATGAATTGACGATGAACAATTAATTTGCTCAAGTTTTCACCAAAGAATTGACGAATGTACCTTCATGAAATCTCAAATTTTCTTTTGTGTGATTCCTATGAAATTGTTAAACACCATAACATTTCTTCCCTTGGGATCCAGTTTTTAATTTTTTTCATCTGAGATTTTATATTTTTCCAAGACAATTTAAAATAAATTCCTACCTACTTGTTCAACAGACTACACCGGTCTCACAAGTACTTTGATCACTTTCTTTCTTATTTCAAGATTAGAACTGTTGCATCAAAGCGAAAGCCACCCTAAAGTAGCCTAATTAAAAGAAGCCTT
Organism: Lactuca sativa; assembly: GCF_002870075.4. Taxonomy (NCBI): domain Eukaryota; kingdom Viridiplantae; phylum Streptophyta; class Magnoliopsida; order Asterales; family Asteraceae; genus Lactuca; species Lactuca sativa. Next base: position 357,727 of record NC_056626.2, on the reverse strand, counting down.
TCAACATTTCTTAAAAAGTGATTGATCGTAATTCAATGGGAATCCACACCAACACTTTAAGGTCTCTCTTGACCTTGAAGGAAGAGATTCGTGCCCGGGATCATCAGTTTCGTGTCATTATTGACATCACAGTAAATCCTAAAAAGAGTTGCTTTATTTCTTTTCTTTTTACACTCTTTGCACGAAAATCTTTGATTTTCCAAAATTCCGTTACTAATTAATTTCAGGCTGATTTATTGCATTGGTGGTTAATAATTAAGACGTGGTCAACAATCCTCCACGTGGGCAGTTTATTTAAAAGGATGCAATTTACAAGATAAGACGAAAGGTTGCTGACTCAGGCGGGAAATCAAAGGATTGAATTTCAACCGGTGGTAAAAATTCAACAGGGGCGCGTGTGGATTTGAAACGCCCATACCTTTACTGACATCATGGACGCGTGTGCAAAATCCAAGCGACACCCCTCTGACACCTAAAGGCGCGTGAGGATTTGAAACGATTTTTTTTCTGAAACGGCGCTTGTTGGGTGGCGTGATCCTAGGAATCTGACACTCTCTCTCCTACGTGATCATCGCATAGAAGATTTGAAACAATTTTTCTCTCTCCATTCCCTCACTATAAAAGGCAGTCTACACTCTCATTTACCTTTTTACTGCTTCCGGATTTTCTAGAGAGCAAAAACTTCCAAAAGATTCACTGTTCATCTTCTTCTTCAACTACCTTCAACAATGGCGGAATCATCCTCAGTCCATGCTACCTCACAAATCCTTCCTATTCGTCCGCAACAATGCCTGGTGATCGACCTCAACCCTCTGGCGTACGACTCCTACATGTCGCCGATCATCGAGTGCCTGAAGTACTCCCAAATCGCTCCGGCTCTCTCCAGGATTGAGTCTGTGCCTATGGCGTCTCTCTCGCAGGTCTATGCGACTGCCTATTACGACAAAGCAGTCGAGCGGGTGTTCTTCGAGATTGTTGAACACAAGACCTCTGTTTCTCGACAACGTTTCTGCACAATGCTAGGGTTGGCTGTTGACCCATCGAGAATAAATCCGGAGACGATTCCGGTTGGGCATCTGTATAACATGTTTTACAATATGGGGTACACGGAGGTCCTCACCTCCGTCGCAAAGTTCAAGAAATCTTGCTTGCCGCCACAGTGGAACGGCATGTTCACAGTCCTCTTCAAGGGCTTGTCGGAACGAAGCTCAGGATCCGACGGAGCTAGTCGACTTTTCTTGTCGATCATGTATGCAGTCTACAACGGGATCAACTTGGATTTTGGGTTGGTCGTCTGGCAACAGCTCATCCAGAGCATTTCTTCATCATCACGACACTCTGAGGTGTCGCTTGCCCGGTTCTGGATTTTAATCACAAAGTGGGCAATGGACAAGTTCGACATTCCCACTGCTGTTGATGCATCGATGTCTTCAATCTGTACGTTTCATACCAAGAAGATCATCGTCTCGGATGCATCTAAATTCTCGTTCATTGGCTCTATTCCGGAGACAATGTATGGCATCGTGCCCTCTGACAGCAGGCTAATCCGGACGATCAAGGAATTCAGGGCAACTGGTCCTAGGGAACTTACACCGGAAATGCTCAAGTCCATCCACGATGCTGACAAACCGGTGCCAAGGGGCAAAAAGGCGGACAAAGGGAAGCAAGCGACCAAAGCTCCTAAGGGTCCTTCTCCCAAGAGGAGGAAACAGACAAAAGCTGCACAATCCCCACAGCCGAAGAGGAGGAAGACTCAACCGAAGCGCAAGCTTGTCATCCCTTCTTCTTCGAGTGATTCAGAAAACGAGAGTTAGGGTTCGGACGACTCTCGAGGAGGCGAAACCCCTCAAAGAGGCAACACACCACCTCGCTCACCTACCCCAGAGATGGAACTTCATAATTCACCAGTTCCTTCACCTCCTCCAACCATCCCTACTTCCATTCCGACCATAATCCCCACTACCACTATTCCTCCAACCTCTTTCCTTATACCACCACCCATTTTCACAGATACCACCACAACCACTACAAAGGTTACAACCAACGTATCTGATACGGGGGTTCATACCACTACAACCGGAACACCACCTGTAACCGAAACCCCACCCGTAACCGAACCACCTCAAACCGAAACTCAGCATACAACCGAACCTACCCATACTCCACCACCACCCGAAACTACCCCACCCTGCACTCCACCTGCACCTACCCATTCAAACACACCCCCAGCTTCATCACCCCCATCATCTCCAGATAATGCCTCTGATGGAGATAACCCGTTTCTTGGCGGTGACAATATGACCTTCGATTCGGTCTACTATAGTCCGTTTCAGGTTCAGAGCGATGAAGAGGATGATGCTCCAGTGACAAAGAAGCATCTTAAGGAGCTCAACGAGAAGGTTGACTTACTTCTCGCCTCATCTTCCAACCAACAATCCTCTCTCTCTCTGAAGCTGCACTTCAGAAGATTGTTGATGCCTTCTCCAGGGCTCAACATGATTCGGTAGCCTCAACCACTGCCGCCATAGACGCCTCAACCAAAGCCTGTGAGGCTGCGACCGCAAAAGTCAATAAACTATTCTCAGACGCCTCTTCCCTGTTGAAGTCATTACAAGAGAGTGCGGATTCAACAAAGACAACTTTGGAACCGATTGTTTAGCAATTGGCAAAGTTCATCTCAACGGAGTTGACCTCGTTCGCCAACCTTCGCCAATCAATAAGCGACGACAACTCGGCCCTTCGTGCCTCCATCGATGAGCGGCTTGCTAAGCTACAAGAAGATCTTGCAGCAGAAAACTCTTTGATGGACGTTCTGGCAAGCAAAACCACCGCCCTAAAGGTCAAGAGCACTCAGCTATCAAACTCTCAACAACAGCTTGAAGCTCTTCGATCCGAAAGGGAGGTCATCAAGACATGTGTTTCGGCTGTACACGCTGCCCTATCCAACATCCTTGAAGCACACGATCCAATTCTAAACCATTCGGTGAGGCGAACCCTTGCTGAAAAGCTTTCTCCTGCCATGGACCTTCTCAGCAAAATAGAAGGCTTACCCAGTTTCGTGTCCACTCCGAAACAAGGGGGAGAAGAGTTCAAGTCTGGATCGAAACCACCTCCTTCCTCCAAAGCTACTCACACAACCGAACCACCTCCGACTGGTCAAGCTTCGGGTTCGAGTGTGAAGGATAAAGGGAAACACATAGCTGAGGAAGAAGATGAAGATGAAGATGATGAAACCATTGCTGACCTGTTAAAATGCAAAAACAGTCGCAATGTGGATGATGATGTCAATCGTGTGGCGCGAGAGGCTGAAGAAGCCGAACGCATGCAAAAGGAAGCCCACGATCTCCTCAAGAGCAGGAAGACTCTCTTCCCTGCCTGGACTCGGGAGCGCATGATTAAAGAGGCCATAGACACTCCCAGCATCTTATGGCTCGAGCCGGTGATTTCGTTCGACTGCAATAATACTGTCGATTCGCAGTTCGACATGCCGCTGACTCGAAAGGCGTTTATCTTCCACGCCTTCTCAAATATCTTTGAAGTCCCTCATCCGAATGCTGAACTTGATAGGGAGCTCATCGACTTCTATCTGAAGGCTGCTCGTCCTCAGTATCTAACTTGGAGCGTCCAGAAGATAGTGAACGTTCGGGTACTGAAGCCTTACACCGAAGGAAGGTTCATAAACGTTCGGTTCAAGGTGATTCGAGGATCTGCAAGAACTGCACATCATATCTCCCTGACAGATCTACCGAACTTAAATCCTCATGATTGGATCGTTCTGCATAACATCCTTTTGACAAACGAAGCTGAATATGGTCCGATCATAGACCATCTCAAGAGGATGATTGTTTGTTATATCATGGAGGTAGCCCTAATGGATCAGGAGGTTGCCACTGTCTTCAAGAAGAAACCGAAGATAGCTCCTGTGGGATCGGCCAGTGATCTCAATCAGATGAAGATGGGCAAGATCGACCCGAGACGCAATTCGGTTATGTTCACTAGAGCAGAAGGACAGAAATGTCTCTTTGCTTTAGCTGACAAACATCTTTACACCACTGCTTGTCTGGAGCATGTGTTATCGATCATTCGAAGGTGTAAAGAGAATTCAACGGATGATGTTAAGTACTTCAATGACATGATCCAGTGGTACATCAGGTTTAGGCAGACGATTCTGGCTCTTATCTCTCGTCTGTTTAACACCGTGAAGAAGAAAGTACCTACCTCCGCTGCTGGCCCAAGTAACAAGTGAAGATCTCGCTCCAATTGACGCAAAGGGGGAGATTGTTGGGTTAATGATTTATTTGAAGATTGCGTCTTTGGGCTCGGCTGTTTGATTATTTAATTTTGTATTCCGGTTTTGGGCCTATCCATACCGTGAACTTGCTAGGTTTCTATATAAGTATATGCTTGCATGCATATTAGGTTAATGATTGAACCATTGATCTAGAGTATAACGATAGTATTTACAGATTTCTTTATCGTTCTTGTAACCTACCAATCCTCTACAGTTGATGTTCGTAATCGAGCTCTTCTGAGGATTTTGTTTTAATCATTCGACACGTTTGATTCACTTTTGCCTTGTTCTTATTTTCGTGTTCTTGCTGTTTTATAATTAATTACCTGTTTAAGATCTAATCGATCTTCAAAGATTAAAGTTTTAATCTCATCACACAAGTTTGCTACAGAGTTCATGAGTGCTTTGATAAGATTAGAGTATTGGATTAAACCCACGCTCACTTGGATCACTTCATGGATTTATCACGAGTGATTAGTGAGACGATAATATTGTATATTCTTGAAACCGAGACGTGTGAGTTGTTATTTGTTGGTCGGTTGCACATTGATAATAAGTAAACGTACCAGTAACTTGGTGTTATAAAACTTATTGTTGTGTGTGATTTGATCAGTAAATGCAAGCAAGCATTTGAGTCGAGGTTTATCCATTCCTTTTACCCAAAGTGGGATAAAAGCGATATATGTGGGCCTCTCGATGATTTAGTGATGACACCTAAGCTCTTGGCCAAGCCGGGACTAAGTTGATGTGTTCAATTGTAGTCTGTTGTCAGTCGTCATAAATTGGAAGTCGGGAAACAGTATAGAGAGAATGATTGAAATTCATGTCTTTTGTCTATATGATATCTTGAGAATGGAGGAATATATAATCCCTTATCTAAAGGACACACTATCTGATAAGATCAGAGTTGACAGCGGCTTTTGAAAGTTACGATTGCTGATCAGGTTGTGAAGTCATATGGAAAATAGTTATTAGACTTATCCAAGTGGGAGACTGTTGGATTAGTGTCTAAGTCCATAACTAGTTTGGTATGTATTTGACCCGATTATGAGCATGGTCCTTTTGGGTTGCCTTCACCATAGCAATATGTAGGATGATTTAAGGAGAGAAAGGTTTAAATATGATTTATTAATATATTATGAGAATAATATATTAAAGGAGAAATCATATTGTTTAATTAGTATTAGTCAAGAATTAATTGATAATTAATTTTGTGGCTAAAAGAGATTAATTAAATTTAGGGGACTGGACTGCAATTATTGGATAATTGAGTTATTGGGCTAAGGAATGCTAAAGGAATAAGGGGTGAACGAAATTATGATGGAAGCCCATCATATTTTCGTCCATAGCCTTATCCAGAAGGTTCCATGGGCTGCTTAGAGTTTAAGCTGTCCATTAGGGTTTTGACTGAAACCCTAGCAGCCCACACAAGTATATAAAGGACCCCTTAGGCCCCCAAAACGTGGAACTGATTCTCTAGGGTTTCTAGTCGTTTTTGGGCAGCCTCTTTTCTTCTCCTCTTCATCCAAGTTGCATAAGGTGTTTGTGACTCCATTAGAGGTGCATCACTTGAGGCACTAAGCTTTTGAAGCCAATCCAAGCAAGGAATTGATTGTTATTGCTATATAACAATCAAAGGTAATTCTATATACCCTAATTCAGTTTATAATATGTTAGATCTAAGTTTATTAGTCTTGGATTCAAAGCATGTACGTAGGCTTAGATGATATAACGTCCTTTAAATATGGGTTAAACCCTCAAATTTAGGGTTTGGGGTTTGAAAGAGTACGCCTAACGTACACATTAGTACGCCCAACATATTGGATGAAACTGATGGGTTTTGAGCATAACATCAATCCTATGGTGTACATGCAAACCCTAATAGCTTTTGGATATAGTTTTTCTAATTAACATGCAATTGAATATCCAAAGCTATAAACCCTAGGCTCTATCATATAAGAACTAAAGTAAGGGTTTAGTAATTACCTTTGATTGTTATATTGCAATAACAATCAATTCCTTGCTTTGATTGGCTTCAAAAGCTTAGTACCTCAAGTGTTGCACCTCTAATGGAGTCACAAACACCACTAAGCAACTAGATGAAGAAGGAGAAGAGAGGAGGCACCCAAAAACGTCTAGAAACCCTAAGGATACGGTTACCCACGTTTTTGGGGCCTAAGGGGTCATTTATATACTTGTGTGGGCTGCTAGGGTTTCAGTCAAAACCCTAATGGACAGCTTAAACTCTAAGCAGCCCATGGAACCTTCTGGATAAGGCCATGGACAAAAATATGATGGGCTCCCATCATAATTTCATTCATCCCTTGTTCCTTTAGCATTCCTAAGCCTAATAAATCAATTATCCAATAATTGCAGTCTAGTCCCTTATATTTAATTAATCTCTTTTAGCCACAAAATTAATTATCAATTAATTCTTGACTAATATTAATTAAACAATATGATTTCTCCTTTAATATATTATTCTCATAATATATTAATAAATCATAATTAAACCTTTCTCTCCTTAATTCATCCTACATATTGCTATGGTGAAGGCAACCCAAAAGGACCATGCTCATAATCGGGTCAAGTACATACCAAAATAGTTATGGACTTAGACACTAATCCAACAGTCTCCCACTTGGATAAGTCTAATAACTATTTTGCATATGACTTTAGAACATGACCAGCAATCGTAGCTTTCAAAAGCCGCTGTCAACTCTGATCTTATCAGATACGCGTGTCCTTTAGATAAGGGATTATATATTCCTCCATTCTCAAGATATCGTATAGACATAAGACATGAATTTTAATCATTCTCTCTATATTGTTTCCCGACTTCTGATTTATGACGACTGACAACATACTACAATTGAACACATCAACTTAGTCCCGGCTTGACCAAGCGCTTAAGTGTCATCACTAAATCATCGAGGGTCTCACAAATATCGCTTTTATCCACTTTGGGTAAAAGGAATGGATAAACTTTGACTCATATGCTTGCTTGCATTCACTGATTGAATCACACACAACAATAAGTTTTATAACACCAAGTTACTGGTGTGTTTACTTATTATCAATGTGCAACCGACCAACAAATAACAACTCACACGTCTCGGTTTCAAGAATATACAATATTATCGACTCACAATCACTCGTGATAAAATCCATGAAGTGATTCTTGTGAGTGTGGGTTTAATCCAATACTCTAATCTTATCAAAGCACTCATGAACCCTGCAGCAAACTTGTGCTATGTCTAAACTATTCAGATAATCTACAGACTCTTCATGACAGTCTTCCTTCATACTTACTTCCAACGCATGACCGACTGTGGAGGTTCAAATAACCCAGTTATTTTGGAAATCAAAACATGCAAACTGAAACACAACAATAATACGTAATCCGATATGGCCCCAAACTTGTGGGAGTAAATAAAATACTTCTATTTATCCACCATATTGATTACTCATTATTTATCGTTTATTGTTTCAGAAAATAAACTTATTACTCAAATTACAACAATAGCTGTCCCATGCACAAAGCATGCACACTATGTTTCCTATGGTCCTTACTTTGTGAAATAAATCAATTGAAAACTTTTCCAATGATGCTCATTTCACAATTCCCAATCCTTATTAGTGTTAGAACACAAGGTTCTTGCCACTACTAGAATATGCTAGATTCTAACATTTTATGCAACGACCCTTTCTCAAAGTCATAGCACAAAAGTCACCAAGACTTGGCCAATGAAATTACAAAGTATTCTATCGGAAATTTTTACAAGACAATTCCACAAACGTGAAGTCTCACATTCAAAGCACATTCCTTTGAACATCCTTCTAGCATAAAAGTTTCTAATCTAGACATAGACTCTCGATATCCAACTCCCAATATGGAAACATTTCCATATTTGCCACATGACAACTCATTCTTAATAGAATCTTATCTATTCATAATCATGTCGATGTGGTCCATCCAATACCATACTTCCAACTACTCACAAGCGACCAATCCTCAGCAAACTTTGGATCGTCCTTTGATAGTTGTTTAATTATTTTAGTCAAAACCGATTCTAGTCCTTTTTCCCTCTTAATGCGCTATATATTTGGAAAATTTTAGAATGGTCAAATATTTTAGCATTTGCAATCGATTCTATACTCGAGGCGTATGGGACACGATGCATAGTGTCTTACATAAAGATATGATACTTTATCAATCTTCTACCATAATATTTTATGTGTCACGTTCTCACAATTCGAACTATGAAGAGGGATGCCGTAATCATAATCGAAATTTGAGAACACACTATGTATCCTTTGACTAATAATATTAAAATTTCTCAATATAAGCTTTAGATTTTGAAACGAAGTATAATATTCTCTCCCTTAGTTATAGCAAAAACAACTTTCCAAACCATGCAATTTTGCAAATTGAATATTTGTTTTTTCTATAATTAATATTGCTAACTTGCAATACTTGCCATAATAATCATACAAGTATAACACTTATGCTCCCACTATCATGATGATTATTATCATATAAGCATAACACTTATGCTCCCACTAGCTTTGACATGTATTCAGAAAACAGCTGAATTTCTAGAAAACAATGCCTATTGAATTTCTAAAGTTCATATTTCTAATACCAGATGCTTCGATAATCCTTTATCTAAGCTTCTCAAACTTATACACTTGTGCCTTAGATAGCTCATATGTGTGTCTAAACAATTCAGAACTTATGTTACTAAGTTCCAAATGTTCAAACTAATTGCCAAATCTCACAATTCGAACTATAGAAAGGGATGCCGTAACCATAATCGAATTTGAGAATACAATTTCCACAATTGATATCTTCTTAAAATCTCTCATAGTGAAAGCATTTCCTCACAATCATTTTCATGAAGGAGGGAATCTTATGACACTTAGATTTTATGGTATATGTGTTCCTATCCATGTGAATTTGCCAAAACAAAGTTTGCGACAAATCCAAACTCATATGGATTGAACTTTTTTGATTTCTAGCATTATGGAAACACGAGTGCCCACCATGTCTTCCAAGTTTAGCATCATGTCCTTATATATCAATGTACCTTCCATCGATCAAGGCGCTTTGTCTTTATGCATTCAAATGAGAACTCATAGAACTCACATATATAATTAACTCAATTGGAATGACACAGAAACAAAATAATGTCAACACAATAGGTTGTAAACCTCAAGTCGTGTGCTAGTGATGATCAATAAGGTTTATTCTTGATTTGTTCTTGAAACCTTTTTTCAAGATCATTAAAACTCCCACCGACCTCTTGACATATATGATTCTCTTGTCAGGAAACTTTCCTAGACAAAACAAATATTCAAGAGTTAGTGTAGTTCTTATCAAGACAAAACACTTCACATAATTGGTCCTAGTTGGTCTTTGTCTTATCCAAGACAACACAACTTACCAATTTCAAATGTGCAAGAATAAGAAAACTTTTCCAAATTCCACATTTGTTGAGTGTTATAAACCTACTAAAGACTTGTAACTCAATGTCACAATCTTGGAGTATGACTCTAAGACTTGATATTGGAACGAAGTATGATTGGCTTCTTGATTTAACCATTTCCACAATTCTCGATTCCTCTTCTTAGACATACTAAGACTCACTTGGAGGACCAATTGAGATATGGTTCTTAATCATTAAGACTTTATCATAAAGCACAATAAAAGGTACTCTCCCTTCTTCTTAGAATAGAAAAACTTTTATCTTTCTGCTTACTCGATTCTTCTTATTGGTTCTGCTATTCATTGAAACCCTTTTCAATCAACTCAAAATTATACTTAATCTTATAAGTATAATCATATTTACTAAACCTTAGTAAATCATGAAGAGTATCTTTGTCACTCTTGTGGTGGACTAAATCAATGCACAACCTAGTGTACTTGATCTCCTAGTCCTTCAATTGACTCTTTGTCAATGAATTAGTCTTGAATTTCCAATTATAAAGTTTCTCATTCATCACACAACCAAGTTGTATGATTCCAAGTTTCTTTCCAATTGAAACTTGGGCGATGAGAAACTCTCCCTATTTGGCAAATTCTTGACATTTCCACAAAGAACATAATTAAGAATCAAATCCATTATTGCTAATATTAGAAACTTTCAAACATCAATTTTTCATACACGCCATTGCAAGGATAAATAAATATATAAGATAAAATCAAAATTCATTTTATTGCGGAAAAATTTGTCCTTACAATGCAATTCAATTGAAAAACTATGTTATTACATATTTCTTAGCAATCTATTCTAACTCCAAGTAGTAGCTCAAGAATCTAATCTTCAAGCAGTGCGACCGAAATCCATTTCTTCATGATTAGATTCAGCTCACTTTTTCCCTTAAGCTTCCTCTCTTTTCTTCGATCCTACAAAACATCAAAGTGTAATCTTATCACATCATGTATTAAGAATCTAGAATAGGAACATAAAAGAGTTAGTTAATGGATTTTACCTGAAGTATAGTCATACGTCTTGACTCTCCCATCTCTTAGATCTCTTAGGTAGTTTGGGCAGCTTCGTCTCCAACGCCCCTTCTTTTGACAATAAAAGCAAATGGACTCCTTTGGCACTGCACATCGGACAATCACAAACTTAGTTCTTTCTGGACTTCCAATGTTGCCAACGTCCATTGAAGTTTGAGAGTTTGATTCACCAGACAAATTTGCTTGACCCGCATGCCAACTCATTGCTGATTCAACAACTATAAGCAAATAGGTGAGATCAATGAGGGTCACGTCATGATCCATCATATAGTACTCTCTAACGAACTTACTATATGATTCAGGAAGTGACTGAAGAACCCAGTCAACAGCCAACTCACTTGAAATCTCGACACCCAACATTTTTAACCTATTAATGTGTGACTTCATCTCTAAGACGTGTGCACACACAAGTTTCCCATCTTCGTGTTTACTTGCCAAAAGTGCTTGAGTGAGCTTGAACTTTTCAAGCCTTTGAACTTGTGGGTCAGGGAGAACAATTGGAGGAGGTGGAGGTAGCGAAGCATGACTCTCATTTCCTTGATCGTATCTTGGAACGTCATCTTCATATGGAAAGCTTGTTCCAAAGGATTTGGGAAGACCATTGTTAGATCTAGACATCTACAAAACAGGAGAAAATTTAAGTTAAGTTGACTAAAATTCTTGATGTAACACCTAAATGAAACATCAAGGCTAGGATCCAACACAATACTCTACAACCTAGAAGAGAGATGTTGTAATCTAGTCGCAGAATATTTGAAGGTAGGTAAATGACGATTTACCAATTTCCACCATGAAAAACGAAAAGGAAGTTTAAGTTTTAAATGAATTGAAACTCCTAGATCTTTTGAGATTCATTGAACTTTTCAATGGCATGTTTAAATCTCGATTATGCCCTTCTATTTGTGACTGGGATGTCGAGGATCACAAATAAGGTGTGAATAACCATACGAATCACGTGGTGTACTCAATGCTACTATCACCTAATCAATGTGCCAGTTAGCCACACACGCTCCATTGATCTATGATAAGCATCGAGCCACCCTTCGCCACCAATTTCATCCCCAAATTAGTGTGTCGGTTAACCACACACGCTCCACTAACGTTTAACAAGGGTACGAAGTGTAATTCCATGGATTAGCATACAATTTCACATTTTGCCTAAAGTAACTATGATTTGGGAATTTGTAAAAGCATTTAGTTACTTTGTACTTCATTATAATTATAATGGAAAGTTTCTGTCCTATCCTACCCGTTCGGCTAACGACCCTCCACTAGTCAAGAGTGAGGTGGGTAAGAGTGGATACCCATTCAATCACCATTTTATAGGCAATTTCCTTAAACACCCCTTATAGACCAGCTTCGTGAATAAGGCCTACTAACGGAAAGACTGAATTTTCACTCATATATATATATATATATATATATATATATATATATATATAATATTAGACTTTTAATGTTACATATATATAGTATAAGGTGTATTTTACACTTTTAAAATACTAGGTGGTCTAATTTAGCAAATTATACTTTTAATTTATTTAAATGTAAACCAAAACTTTATGTTTTTATTAAATCTCTTTTAATTATACACTTTAATTAATTAATAAAACCATAAGGGTGTGATTTGAAAATTTCAAATTACTAGGGTTTTATAATTTAACATTTCAAAATTAAACTTTTAATCAATTTTTAAATTCCAAAACTTGAGGGCAAGTTTTGAAACCTTTCAAAACATTTGGGTTTAACTATTTAAATTTCAAAACAAAAACTTTTAAGTTCAAATTTAAAGTATAAAACTTAAAGGGAGTAATTAGAAACTTTTTCACAAGATAATTCAAATCTAAATTACAAATAATCAATATTTATCTAAAAAAACAAAAGATTATCTAAATTTTGACAATTATCTTCAATTTTGGCAAGGATAAACTCCAAGTATTGATAAAAATCGGATTTTATTAATATAAAACGTTTTAGGTAATTATCTACAGCAAAAACAGGAAGAAAATCGCAAATAATAGCTGTTAGACTCGCTGACTCGTCGAATTCACTATGGACTCGGCGAGTCACCCAGTTGACTTGGCGAGTTCATTCGAAAAACCCCAAAAAATTCGATTTTCATTCAAATTTCGATCAAATAAGCATCAAATTCACTAACAAACAGCCCTAGGCTCTGATACCACTGATGGGTATTGAGCATAACATCAATCCTATGGTGTACATGCAAACCCTAATAGCTTTTGGATCTAGTTTGTCTAATGAACATGCAATTGAATATCCAAAGCTATAAACCTTAGGCTCTATCATATATGAACTGAAGTAAGGGTTTAGTAATTACCTTTGATTGTTATATTGCAATAACAATCAATTCCTTGCTTTGATTGGCTTCAAAAGCTTAGTGCCTCAAGTGCTGCACCTCTAATGGAGTCACAAACACCACTAAGCAACTAGATGAAGAAGGAGAAGAGAGGAGGCACCCAAAAACGTCTAGAAACCCTAAGGATACGGTTACCCATGTTTTTGGGGCCTAAGGGGTCCTTTATATACTTGTGTGGGCTGCTAGGGTTTCAGTTAAAACCCTAATGGACAACTTAAACTCTAAGCAGCCCATGGAACCTTCTGGATAAGGCCATGGACGAAAATATGATGGGCTCCCATCATAATTTCGTTCATCCCTTGTTCCTTTAGCATTCCTTAGCCTAATAAGTCAATTATCCAATAATTACAGTCTAGTCCCCTGTATTTAATTAATCTCTTTTAGCCATAGAATTAATTATCAATTAATTCTTGACTAATATTAATTAAACAATATGATTTCTCCTTTAATATATTATTCTCATAATATATTAATAAATCATAATTAAACCTTTCTCTCCTTAATTCATCCTACATATTGCTATGGTGAAGGCAACCCAAAAGGACCATGCTCAAATTCGGGTCAAGTACATACCAAAATAGTTATGGACTTAGACACTAATCTAACAGAAACCCACACCCCTCTTGAAGGGTTTACACTCAGAGTACCCATTCGATATGCCCAACGTAAGGACTAAAATTGTAAGATTTTTATATACATTTCAACCATAAATGAAATACCAGGAAACACAGCTGTTACAAAATCAATGGAAGGTTTGTTGGTGGGAAGGGATGGCGGTGGATCTGTGGGTTTTAAAGGTTTACCGATGCTCAAAGGAGGGGCGCTGCGTGAGACCGATAAAATAAGAGTCAAAGATAATAGGGTAAGGGGCAGGAAGGTACTTACCTTGGATGGTGGCTTTGCTGGAGATACTCACCTTTATGATGATGTAGTTGGCAGAGTTGTTGAGCTTAGACGCCTGAGAAAAATAACGGTTACACACACACACACACACAGAGAGAGAGAGAGAGAGAGAGAGAGAGAGAGAGAGATAGAGAGAGTGTAAAACTTTACATTAAATAGAAAAAGTACAAATAAATTACTAGGAGCAATTTAGTCATTGAGAAAAGAACCATTTTTATGAATATTAGACTTAATCTAAGAAAAAATACAAACCGTTTAGATTTTTTTTTATAGTATTATGCACTTAATATAGTTCAATACATATCGATGGAAGGCAAACGGGTAACAAGCTGGGCCGCTAGCCCTTTCTGAATGACAAAACTAATTCTTTTGAAAACAATGTTTGTGGATCTAGAAGATATGACATTAGAGTGCATGACCCGTTGGACTCTGTTGAAGAGCTTCACCGCCTCTGTTGCAAGAAAATCAAATGTATCAAATGCAAAAGGTATAAACACATGTTGATTTTCAATATATGTATTCTCGTGCTTTGCCACTTACACGCATCGGCTTTCAAAACGGCACACCTTGCTATGAAACCCCCGCTCCTCAAAAGGTACAAACATGTTTAGATTATTTTTGCACTTTTATACTTAATTATTTAAACTAATCTAATTTTATTTAATGGACTAAATTGCTTGAAGGGGCGATGGAAATCTACAGATCAACACTATAGAGTCGCTTTGGCTTCTTCTTGGACAGGAATGACATGTCATAATGTGGTGGCTGGTGATTGTACGGTGTACCCACAACTGAAGAAGAAGGCTAATAAAATTTGTCATTAATAATGCATTAATGGTAGCAGCGTTATCTGTCCCCATCACATCTGTTGCCTATTATTACCATTTGTCATTAATTCCTTCAAAACCCCACCCAAAACCGCATTTATTAGTTACTGATTAGCTGGATGTCTCTTTCTTTACTGTTTGCTTTCCGTAAATACATTCTCTTGCAACGCATGCCATGCTGTAGTTATGACGACGAGGGGATTGACATATTTACTCACCAACCGTCCCGATCCGCATTCACTTCACTTAATGATTCCGCCATGGGAGAAGATATCAGGAATTTTATATATACAGTACATATTAATGAATTTATGCCAATTTTATCTAAATTGTCAAAGTTGAAATTCTCTACTTGTTGATATGGGTATCAGAGAAATCAAGTCGCCTGAAGTTTTATCTGAAACGCCTGCGGTGGTAAGTACGGATGAAAATCCTGAGTCATTAAAAAGTAAGAAGCTTGGCATGTATTTTGTTGAATCCGACAACAGGCGTTCCCCTTTTGCCGGAGGGTATACCACGCTTGGTACCACACCTGTGAATATCCATGGGAAGCCTATCACCGATCTCTCCAAAACCGGAGGCTGGCTTGCTGCCTTCTTCATTTTTGGTAAATAACAAGACTACTACTTACACTTACTCTAGACCTAGGTGGTGATTTACGTACGACTTTTGCCTACCGGGCCCTTAAGCTTGGTTATTAAAAAAAAGTAAATTATTAACCAACTAACTTGTCTTCTCCCTGTTCTTGATCGTGGATTAGCAGACACCAGTGACTAACTGATACCAATTGCAGGGAATGAAATGGCAGAAAGAATGGCTTATTTTGGGTTGTCGGTGAACATGGTAGCCTTTATGTTCTATGTGATGCATCGGCCTTTCACTAGTTCAGCGAATGCCGTCAACAATTTTTTGGGAATATCACAGGCTTCCTCTGTTCTTGGTGGTTTTCTGGCTGATGCTTATCTTGGTCGATATTGGACTATTGCTATTTTCACTACCATATATCTTCTTGTGAGACATCTTAAAAACCCAATTATAAGTATAACAAGAACACGCCACACACCCATCCACACTAGTTATGAGTAGATCTATGCATGCATAATGTTGTTCAAATATTGAATTTAATGTTATTCAAATATCTTGTGGTGATTTCTCTTTCTTTCAATTCAAGGGTTTAACAGGAATAACGTTATGCGCCACGTTGAATGTGCTGGTGCCTAATCAAGATGAGTGCAACCAGCTTTCACTGTTATTAGGAAACTGTGAACCTGCAAAACCATGGCAAATGTTTTATCTTTATACAGTCCTTTACGTGACTGGGTTTGGAGCAGCTGGTATTAGACCTTGTGTCTCTTCTTTTGGAGCAGATCAGTTTGACGAGAGGAGCAGAGATTATAATACCAATCTCGACAGGTTCTTCAACTTGTTCTACCTCTCTGTGACAATGGGGGCAATTGTGGCATTTACTGCTGTAGTCTACATTCAGATGGAACTTGGATGGGGTTTTGCCTTTGGTGCTTTGGCTGTAGCTATGGCAATCTCCAACATAGTATTCTTTGTTGGTACTCCATTATACCGACACCGGTTGCCCGGGGGCAGCCCTCTGACTCGCGTTGCTCAAGTCCTCGTTGCTGCTTTCCGGAAACGGAATGCTTCATTTAATAGTAGCGAATATGTTGGACTATATGAGCTTCAGGGGAAGAGATCTGCCGTCAAAGGCAGCGGCAAGATAGCTCATACAGATGATTTCAGGTAAGGATCTTTTTCCCCCCTCTAAATGTGCACATGATATCCATCCATAACATATATAGGAGAAATCTTGTGTAGATGTTTGGACAAAGCAGCTCTTAGATTGAAAGAAGACGGGACAAATATGAGTCCTTGGTACCTTTGCACTGTCACCCAAGTGGAGGAAGTAAAAATCCTGTTGAAGCTGATCCCAATTCCGACATGTTCCATAATGCTAAGTGTGATCTTAACCGAGTACTTGACTCTATCAGTACAGCAGGCATATACACTCAACACTCACATGGGGCGTCTTAAACTTCCAGTAACATGCATGCCCGTTTTTCCAGGTCTCAGTATATTTCTTTTGCTATCTCTTTACTACGTCATATTTGTCCCTCTGTCAAGACACATCACGGGTCATCCACGTGGGGCTTCTCAGCTTCAGAGAGTGGGGCTGGGTTTGGCTATCTCGATCGTGTCTGTGGGCTGGGCTGGGTTTTTCGAGAGATACCGAAGGAATTATGCGATAAGAGAAGGGTATGAGGGCAGTTTTCTGAGTCCAATGCCTGGCCTGAGTGCTTACTGGCTGTTGATCCAGTATTGCCTCATTGGCCTGGCTGAGGTATTTTCCGTTGTGGGATTATTGGAATTTCTGTACGAGGAGGCCCCGGATGCTATGAAAAGCATCGGTTCCGCCTATGCTGCTGTAGCTGGTGGTTTGGGCTGCTTTATCGCCACTATATTGAACAGCATCATCAACTCTTTGACAGGGAATGAAGAGAAAAGACAGACTTCCTGGCTCTCCCAGAACATAAACACCGGAAGATTTGATTACTTCTATTGGCTTCTAACGGCTCTTAGTATCATCAATTTCAGCTTGTTCCTCTACGCAGCACGCAGGTACAAGTACAGAGTCAAAGATATTGTTGAAACCAAGGAACTACCACAACGCTAGCTAGGGACTACGTCTTCGTGTTTGGAGAAATTATATTGCATATACTTGAGCAATCACTTGGAAAATGTATATGATGCTATGAATTTAAAGAAAGAGAACATATATATATATATATATATATATATATATATATATATATATATATATATATATATATATATATATATATATATATATATATATATATATATATATATATATATATATATATATATATTAGTTTATAACCTGTAGAACCACGGTTACAATTTTTTTTTAACTTTTATAGTAAAAGTTCAAAGTTATTAATCGTTATTTTAAATAAATTATTAATTATGAAATTTTTTTAGTTATATAAAATTATAATAATTGATTTAAATGAATATATGAAATTATATCACTTTATAATTTGTATTAATTTTATTTTAATTTTTATTTTAATGCTATTAATTTAATGTATATAGAGGTAAGTTCAATTGAGAAAATAAAAAAAGTTGAGAATAAAGGAATTGTTCTCGGTCACTTATTTATTTTTGCCGCAAAAGCTTTTGTTGTACCAGCGGGAATGGATAAGGAATACATATGTGTTTCCAACAAAACATGTTTCTTTAAACTATGTTAATCATTACCTTAATATATATAAAAAACATAGTTTTTTTTTTTTTTTAATTTTTTAATTTTTAAGAAGCTATTTGTATCGAAAAATGATTTTAAATATACCAAAAATTCATGATTTTTTATTCTCTACAAATAGAATTGATATACTTTTAAGATAAAATAATTTCTTTTTTTTTTTTTTATATATTTTCAGCTATCGTTATTCATAAGTGAATAGAAATGCATCAGATTTTTGCTATAGTACATTCGTTATTCACTTATGAATAAAAATATATAATTAATTTTTTTTACAGTTTAAGTATCATTTATACTACTTATTCATATATGAATAACAAATTAACTGTAACAAAAATCTAATAAATGTTTTATTCATATATGAATATAAAATATGACGACAACTGATACACATTATATATATATATATATATATATAATCAAAAGATGATGTAAAAAATAAATTTTAAGTAACAAAACTTTATTGCGTGTCATATTCATATATGAACGATACTTAAACTATAAAAAATGTTACGCATACGTTTTATTCATAAGTGAATAACGAATATACTTTAATAAAAATCTGATAGACTTTTTTATTCACTTATGAATAACGAGAACTGAAACTCTAAAAAAAATAATTTTTTTATTTTATCTTAAAAGTATATCAATATGGATGTCTATTTATAGAGAATAAAAAATTATAAATTTTGATATATTTAAAATAATTTTTTGATAATAATGGCTTTCTAAAAATAAAAAAAAACGAAAAAAATATGTTTTTGTGTATATATTAAGGTAATGATTATCATAGTTTAAGGAAACATGTTTGGTTGGAAAACACATGTTTATCCGTTATCCATTTCCAACGGTATGCCTAAATGTTTTGCGGCAAAATAAATATGTGGCTGAGAATGATTCCTCCATTCTCAACCTTTATTTTTTCTCAATTGAACCCTCATATATATATATATATATATATATATATATATATATATATATATATATATATATATATATACTCCATCCGTTCCATTATTATTGTCCACAGACAAAAAACACACAGATTAAGAAAAACATTATTTACCGCTAACTTTATATAATAAAATGATAGTTTTGTCTTTACTTTGCATTTAATTTTCATTAAATGCTTAGTTGGTTAAGTAATAATAAGGGGGTATTTTGGTAAAAATGTTACTCCCTCCGTCCCAATATTATTGTCCACAGACAAAAAACACATAGATTAAGAAAAATATTAATTACCACTAACTTTATATAATAAAATGACAGTTTTGCCCTTACTTTGCATTTAATCTTGCATTAAATGCTTAGTTGGTTAAGTAATAATGAAGGGTATTTTGGTAAAATTGTTATTTATTTTTAGAAGTGGACTATTATTTTGGGACAAACCAAAAAGGAAAGATGGACTATAATTTTGGGACGGAGGGAGTATTTAATTTTAGAAGTGGACTATTATTTTGGGACAAACCAAAAAGGAAAGATGGACTATAATTTTGGGACGGAGGGAGTATATATATATATATATATATATATATATATATATATATATATATATATATATATACACACACACACACACACACACACAGAGTACAAACATACACACCTATTCAATTGTGTCGGCTGAAAATTATTAATAACTATTAAATCTAGTACGTAATTGTCATGCTTGTACCATCCCGATAGTGTAGCATATATTCAATATTAACCCTTAAGCTAGACGTGAAGAACACCCAAGCTTTCACTTAAACGATTGAAATTTCCCACTTGCAATGCTTTAACGAAGGTATCAACAACTTGGTCCTTCAATTTATAGAAGGCGACCATAATTTCTTCATTGTTGACAAGTTTTCGAATGAAGTGTTACTTAATCATTGTTAGAATAAAAATAGTGTATATCGATAGAATCTAAACAGGCATATGAATCAAGACAAGAACACAATGATCGAATATGTACTAAATGATTAAAAGTCACTGCCTTAAAAAAGCTCGATAAAGAACTTCTACTGTAAAGGCAATTTAGGGTTGAGTACAATCGTTACTAATCACGGTGCATGCATGCACTATAAATAGTCTAACCCTAGCACATTAATATCGGGTGGACAGGCCCAACCCATTACAAAAGATCGATTAAAACAATACAATACAATTATTGACACAACACTAAATAACCAACCAATCTCCCCATTTGTGTCAATAAGGAAGGTAGATCTTCATTATTGTTGGCGCTTTTGAACCGCAAAAAGTTTCGACATTATTCCCAATAAAGTCTTGCGAACCTGGATGTACCAGTTAATCATATCGGAGAAACATTTCTTGTCCCCTGCACAGTACGCTTTGCACTGACCAATGAACTTCAAAATGTATTGCAGACAAGAGGTGGAGTATAGATGCTGGTCAGAAAGGTAGAAGAAAACTTTTTGAAAATTAGCATCAGACCTTTCTTTTAATCTGGAAAGCCAAACACCAACCATCCTTTCATATTCTACCCATCTTCATCTTTTCAAAATCTTCTGGAGCTTCTTTGGGCAAAACTGTTGGCTTCTTTCGCAGAACTGCTGCAATCTCCACATCCATCTTATTGACTTCCTGGATGTATGAGATTAACATCCTTTTGAGATGTGCCATGATCGGTTCAAATTTCTGTTCATCCTTCAGCAGGAGATGGAGTAGAGAAATCCGATCATACGGGTTCAGGCATGGCTAATCAGCAAGAGTAAATTCAAATACTGAACATGTGGCTCCTCTTACAACTTTGAAACGAGCGTTCAAAAAGCTCTCAGATTCAACAGGAACCGAAACCTTCACAACTGTTATCTTCTTCGAGCTCTAGGTTTCATATTAAGGCTTCATGTGCTTCAGATAGAATGAAAAGATCATTTGATCAGCACCGTTGTCTGTAAGAGGAACATTCACAACTTTGTCAAAACATTGAAACTAAAACGCCTTCGAGGTAATCAGTAGATCCAGCTGCAAATCCAGACTGTTCTCCTATTCGAATGATACAACCGGTTCTAGCCAATAAATGTTTGAATTATCAATGGCTTCATTCAATATTCGTTTCATTGACCAGAGAGGAAAAAGAAGCTTTTGAGCTTCTAAAGCGATTTGGGCTTCACGTGCAGCTTTCACTCGTGCTTCAACTTCCTTAATAATTTGATGATTTTCATTAATTTATGCACGACGAATCTTCCTTCTTAACTTCTCATTTTCATCCTCTTCTTCATCTTCACTGTCATCAATCAATTTTTCTTTTCCTCTCGAATTCGAAGCTACATTAACCTTCAGTTTATTTAACTTTGGCTTTTGTTGTTGATCATCACCACCACCAACTGGTTTCTTTACATATTCAGTTGACACCTTCTTCTCTTCTTTTTGTGCTTCTCCCCCTTGTTTTGGAATAGAAGGTTCTGAAACACCTTGAATTTTGTCTAACATAGAGAGGATAGGCTTCAATTTCTTTGCCAGATGTTGATGAACAGAGACTATGAGGAGAGAATTGTGAGTCTCGATGTAACAACGTAAATTTTCAATCAATTTTTTTTTTATTTCAAAACACATTTATTCCAATAATAAACCCACAAAGAGGCACAATGTCAAATCATCAAAAACTAATGTCCAAAAACTATATATAAAACTCCAAGATCCTCTCAATCATAACTCAATCTCTGATGTGTGTACAATCAAGCCGGCGCCTTCCCGTGATCCTGAGAAGTACCTGAAACACATAACACATAACACGGTAAGCACAAAGCTAAGTGAGTTCCCCAAAATACCACACACGACTCATTAGCCACTCTAGGCCATAACTCAATAAGACCCTCCGGTCAGTGTATCTCAGTGGGACCCTCCGGTCGCAACTCAGTAAACTTATAATAACAATATTCAGCATAATCACAAAGACATAACGTAGAATATAACAATACACAAATAAGCACATAAAATAGCTCAATCACGCAAATATACCACTCTTGGTAAGTATAGTGAGAAGACTCACCTCGTAAGCTAGCAAATAAAAGTCTCGTACTCGGGAATCTCGAACTAGCTTCCATCTAACATATTAGATACATATCTCTAATCAATATTCCACTCATACTCAATTATGCTAAAGGTTGCTCTCTCATTTTCTCTAACTCTTGGAATGGGTAAAGACCATTTTACCCCTCCATGGTCTCCATCACTTATGTTGACCAAACCCTAAAGTCAATAGAAGTCAATCTCGAGTCAACAGTCCCAGTTAGACTTGACTCGTCAAGTGTACTCTTGTGACTTGTTGAGTCCAGTTGTTCTCCAGAAGTCTTCGTAAAGGTCCAGCTTGTTGATTTAACCCCTAACTCGCCGAGTTACAGCATAGCTAACTCATCGGGACAAACCCTAACCGACTTGTCGAGTCGGCTCCTCGACTCGACGAGTCCATTCAGACTCCTTTCTCATTCAAACGATTTCAAGGCATAAAACCTTCCTAAACTCTAGATCTACACTCTTTAGGCTAGTTTATCACATAAAGTCACAGGCTTACGTCTATGCATGGCACTAAGGGCTTGAAATGCCAAAACATACCTTAAAAAGGGTTTTTCCCTAAAGATCATTATTATGGATGAATAAAGCATGAACTTTTGGACTCTAGGGACCTAACATGGTCCAGATCTGAAGTCCAAACCTCTATATGAACTTAAAACACTCTAGGTCCTCATTTAGATAGAAAAAGCCCTAAACTCCCAAAATCATGAGATCTACTCAACAAAATAAGAAAGGTGCAAGCTTTATACCTTTCCCAGAAGCTCTGAGGTGAAATAGCCATGGATCTAGCAACTCCTTCTCGTCCCTTGGCTTGGAATCCTTCTCTTCTATTCAAAAGATGCACCAAACACTCAAGGTTAGCTCAAAACTCTCTCTCTAAGCTCACAGGCCGATTAGGGTTTACTCTCAGGGAAGTATAGCCGCAAATGAGGCTATAAGTGCCCTGAAATAGGCCCCAAACCCGAGGATTTAGGGTTTCTCGTCACAAAATCTACTCGGCGAGTCGGATCTTGGACTCGTTGAGTAGGTCATTAATCCCACGTGGCACATCGCGACTCTACTCGATGAGTTGAAACACCGACTCGTCAAGTAGCTCTATAGTCCTCAAAATAATTAAATAAATAAACAATATACCTGGAAGTCCGGATGTTACAATTCTACCCCACTAGTATCAGACTTCTCCCTCGAAGTCATGATCCGGAAATAACTTTGGATACTACTCTCGCATCCCGGACTCTGGCTCCTAAGTTAACTCGGACCCTCTCCGATGTTGCCACTGTACCTGAACCAGGGGCACCTATTTGTTCCTCAGAACCTTCACCTTTCGATCCATGATCGCAATCGGTCTCTCAATGTAATTCAGGCTCGCATCCACCTGAATGTCCTCTAATGGCACTACTGCCATCTCATCGGATATACACTTCCCCAGCTGAGACACGTGGAAGGTGTTATGAATCTGGCTCAACTCCGTAGGTAGCTCCAAACAATATGCTACCTTACCCAATCTGGCTGTCAACCTAAAAGGACCGATGTATCGGAGCCCCAGCTTGCCCCTCTTCCTGAATCGGATCACCCTTTTCCATGGGGATACCCTTAGGAGGACAAAATATACAACCTGAAACTCAAGCTCGGATCGTCGCCTGTCTGCGTAACTCTTCTGGCGACTTTGGGTCGTCAGTATTCTCTGTCTGACCTACTGAATCTGCTTAGTCGTCTTGACCACTATCTCAGTGCTACCCATCACTTGCTGCCTCACCTCTCCTCAACAGATAGGAGTCCGACACCTCGTCCCATAAAGAATCTCAAAAGGAGGCATACCAATACTGGAATGGTGGCTGTTGTTGTAAGAAAACTCAGCCAAGGGCAGATATGTGTCTCAACTTCCACCGAAGTCCATAACACATGCTCGAAGCATGTTCTCGAGTGTCTAAATCGTCCGCTCACTTTGCCCGTCCGTCTGTGGGTGGTAGGTTGTACTGAAGTGCAATCGCATACCCAACTCCTCATGAAACTTCTTCCAGAACCTGGAAGTAAAACACACATCTTGATCTGACACAATCGATGTCGGCACTCCATGCCGAGCTACCACCTCTCTTACATATATCTTGGTCAGTCTCTCTGCAGAAGAACTCTCACTAATAGCAAGGAAGTGAGCGCTCTTCGTCAACCGGTCCAAAATCACCCAAATCACGTCAACACCTTGCGCGGTCCTCGACAATTTGGTGATAAAATCCATGGAAATCTGTTCCCACTTCCACTAAGGGAACCTCTAGTGGCTGCAACTTGCTATGAGGACATTGGTGATCGGCCTTAACCTGACGACATGTCAAGCACCTCTCGACTACCCAAGTCACATCCCTCTTCATACAGGGCCACCAATAACCTTTCTTCAGGACCAAGTACATCTTAGTGGCTCCTGGATGGATCGAGAACCTCGATCTATGCACCTCCTCCATCAAAATACGGCGAGCTCCGCCAGTATAGGGCACCCAAATCCTCCCACAGAAAGTCATAAGCCCTCGACTATCCGTCGAAAACTCGGACACCTGCCCCATCACCCGCTCCCTCTTGCAGTTCTCCGGTCTCATGGCCTCCACCTGGGCTTCTCGAATGGTATCCAAGACTGGAGTCATCACTAACATCCTCAACTTGGTGAGAGGAACCGCAATCTTGGAGAAATCCCTGATAAATCTCCGATAGTAGCCGGTTATTCCCAGAAAACTCCTGATCTTGGATGGGGATCTCGGCACCTCCCAATCGCATAACCGCCTCAATTTTGGCCGGATCGACCAATATCCTGTTCTGATTAATGATACGTCCCAGGAACTGGACCTCTTGTAACCAGAAATCACACTTGGAGAATTTGGCATACTGCCTCTTTGACCTCAAAACCCCAAGGACATCTCGTAGATGCTTCTGATGCTGCCCTCTAGATCTCTAATATACTAAGATATCGTCGATGAACACGATCACCAAATGGTCCAACATAGGCCTGTACACACGGTTCATGAGATCTATGAATGCCGCTTGTGCGTTGGTGAGCCTGAAAAGCATCACCACGAACTCATAATGCCCATAATGAGTTCTAAAGGCCGTCTGCTGAATATCCTCCTTGATGGGTTTTAGCCATAAGAACATCCTATGTGCTCCTGCAAACCCTAATGCTTGGATCTAGGTTTCTCTATTGTACATGCAATTCATCCAAGACTATAAACCCTAGATCTAGTATATGATAATCAATATAACATCTGAATTAGGGTTTACATCATACCTTGATTGTTATGTAGCAATAACAATCTCAAATCCTCCTTGTAATGACTTTAGAAAGCTTAGAGTCACAAATGTCACTCCTCTAATGGTTCACAAACACCAAGAGCAAGAGGATGAAGAAGAGAAGAGAAGGAGGCTGCCCAAAACGTGTGGAAACCCTAATCAACAAGTTCACCATGTTTTTGAGCCATAAGGGTCCTTTAAATAGAGAGGCTATTAGGGTTATCTAACAAGGAAACCCTAATTTGGATGCTTAAGCCCTAAGCAACCCATGGACTCCTTCCTTAAAGGCCTAGGACGATTTCTAATGGGTTTCCCCATAAAATTCGTCCACTCCTTTAATATGGAGTCCATTAGCTCAATATTCAACTATCATACAATTGACAGTTCTAGTCCCTTAAGTTTAATTAATGTCTTTTAGTCACAAACTTAATTCTTATTAATTCTTGACTAATATTAATTAAACAATATGATTTCTCATTTAATATATTATTCTCATAATATATTAATAAATCATATTTAATCCTTTCTCTCCTTAATTCATCCTATCAAGTTGCTTTGGTGAAGGCAACCCAAAAGGACCATGCACCATCGGGTCAAGTACATACCAAAATAGTTATGGACTTAGACACTAATCCAACAGTCTCCCACTTGGATAAGTCTAACAACTATTCTGCGTATGACTTCAGATCCTGATATGCAATCGTAGCTTTCTAAAGCCGATGTCAACTCTGATCTTATCAGATACACGTGTCCTTTAGATAAGGGATCATATATTCCTCCATTCTAGATATCGTATAGATATGAGACATGGACTTAATCATTCTCTCTATACTATTTCCCAATTTCCGATTTATGACGAATGACAACAGACTACAATTGAACATATTAATTTAGTCCTGACTTGGCCAAGCGCTTTGGTGCCATCACTAAATCATCGAGGGGCCCTAAGATATCGCTTTTATCCTACTTTGAATAAAAGGAACCGATAAACTTTGATTCAATGCTCGCTTGCACTTACTCATCGAATCACACACAATAATATGTTTTATGACACCAAGTTACTGGTGCGGTTACATATTATCAATGTGTAACCGACTCGCAAGATACAACTCACACATCTCGGTTTCAAGAATATAAGATGTTATCGTCTCACCAATCACTCGTGATACAATTCATGAAGTGATCCAAGTGAGCGTGGGTTTAATCCAATGCTCAAATCATATTCATAAGCACTCATGTACGTTGTAGCAAACATTTGCTTATGTCCAACACTCTTTAGACAATCCACACACCAATTCATGACAGTCTTCATTCATATCTGCTTCCAACATATGAACGACTGTGGTCCATTTGAATAATTTGACTGTTCTGTACCAATTAAATTATTCAGGAAGTCAAAACATGCAAAGTAAAACACAAGAATAATACTAATCCCATATGGCCTCAAACCTTTAAGTATAAATAAAACACCTTTTATTTATCACTATATCGATTACTCATTATTTGTTGTTTTGGGTAATCAACTTCTTACTTGAATTATTACAACACTTGTCCCATGCTCTTAGCATGCACACGATGTTTACCTATGGTTCTTACTTTGTGAAATAAATCAAATGAACACATTTCCAATCATACTCATTTCACAATTCCTAATCCTTATTATAAGAATATCAAATTCTTGCCACTTATAGAATATGTTAGATTCTAACATTTTATGCAATGATTCTTTTGTAATGTCACTGCACTAAGGTCACAATGACTATTGCCAATGAATTACAAAGCTCTCTATCGGAAATTGTTACAAGACAATTCCATAGATGTGATGTCTCTCACTCAAAGTACATTCCTTTGAACATTCTTCTTGCATAAAAGTTTCTAATCTAGACATAGATTCTTAATATCCAACTCCTAATATGGAACCATTTCCATATTTTCCATATGACAACTCATTCTTAATAGAATCTTATCTATTCATAATAATGTCGATATGGTCCATCCAATACTATACTTCCAACTACTCAAAAGCGACCAATCCTCGGCAAACTTTGGATTGTCCTTTGATAATTGTTTAATTATCTTAGTCAAAACCGATTCTTGTCCTTTTTCCCTCATAATGCGTTAGACATTTTGAAAATTTTAGAATGGTCAAATATTATAGCATTTGCAATCGATCCTATACCCGAAGCGTATGGGACACAATGCATAATGTCTTACATAAAGATTTGATACTTTATCAATCTTCTGCCATAATATTTTATGTGTCACGTTCTCACAATTCGAACTATGAAGAGAGATGCCATAATCATAATCAAAATTTGAGAACGCATTATGTATCCTTGACTAAATTTATTAACATTCCACAACCTAATACTTTAGATTTGAAATGAAGCATAATATTCTCTCCCTTAATTATAGCAAAACAATTTTTCAACCTTTACGACTTTGCAAAATATAACTCTTGTTTTCTATAATTAATATTGCTAACTTGCAATACTTGCCTTAATAATCGTACAAGCACAACATTTATGCTCCCACTATCATGATGATTATTATCATATAAGCATAACTCTTATGCTCCCACTAGCTTTGACATGTATTCAGAACCCAACTTAACTTCCAGAAAAACAATACGAATTGAATTTCTTAAGTTCATATTTCTAATACTTAATGCTTTGGTAATCCTTTATCTAAGCTTATACACCTTTGCCTTAGATAGCTCATATGTGTGTTTAAAAAATTTAGACTAATTGCCAAATCTC
The DNA here is from genome assembly GCF_002870075.4 of Lactuca sativa. Classification (NCBI taxonomy): domain Eukaryota; kingdom Viridiplantae; phylum Streptophyta; class Magnoliopsida; order Asterales; family Asteraceae; genus Lactuca; species Lactuca sativa. The sequence continues at coordinate 329,456 of NC_056626.2, read as the reverse complement.
ACAATTCGAATCATGGAAAGGGATACCGTAACCATAATCGAATGCAATTTCCACAATCACTATCTTCTTAAAATCTCTCTTAGTGAAAGCATTTCCTCACAGTCATTTTCATGAAGGAGGGAATCTTATGACACTTAGATTTTAATGGTGTATGTGTTCCTATCCATGTGAATTTGTCAAAACCAAAGTTTGCGACAAATCCAAACTCATATGGACCAAACTTCTAAATCTTGATTTCTTGCTTTATGGTAACACGAGTGCCCACCATGTCTTCCAAATAGTTAAATAGCTCACCCTTTCCTATCAATGTACTTTTCATTGATCAAGGTGCTTGCCTTTTCTGCATTCAAATGAGAACTCATAGGACTCACATGTATAATTTGTTGGATAAGGTGTCTAAGTCCATAACTTATTTGGTATATACTTGACCCGACCGGCATGGTCCATTTGGGTTGCATCTTATCCAAACTATTTATGGATAATTTTATGAGAGTTATACACATATGTTTATCAATATATTATAAGTTATAATATATTAATATGAGGTTATGTTATTTAATTAGTCTTAGTCTTAAATTAATTATGAATTAATTTAGAGATTAAAAGAAAGACTAATTAGATTATAGGCTATTGGTTTTATATGGTGTGGGCTAACACTCATTTGTTAATGGGCTAGGCTTGGATGGAAGTCCATGGATGATCCATGGAGCTTTTAACCCATGGGTCCTTGGAAAAGGAAAGGTCATGGGTTATTAGGGTTTCACCCTAGCCATGTACACTATATAAGCATGTTTATGGTGCATGAAATGGCAACTAGTGAACTAGTGTGTGTGTGCTTGTGTGTGGCCGAAAATACAAAGTGTGTATACTCTCTCAAAGTTTTCCAAGAGTTTGTGGTGTTTTGTGATTCCATTTGAGGCATTCACACTATTGGTGCTTGGCCCTCAAACTCCTCAAGAACCAAACTCATCAAAAAGGTATGTAATCTCTTCTAACTTTTTATGTTGAAATGTTCCCCATGCCATGTTAGATAGGTTATAAACCTTGGAAAATTATTATTTTGCATGTATTTAGACAAACATAGATCCAAGGTTTATTAGGGTTGCATGCACACTTAGGAAGTGTTAGATTGCTCAAAACCCATCAGTGGTATCAGAGCCTAGGCTTGCTTGTTTGATACTTGATGCAAAATAGTTGAAAAAGTCGAAAAACTTGTTGTCTGACTGATGAACTCGCCGGGTCCATGGGGGGACTCGCCGAGTCCATGTGTATCTTCAACCTACTCGCCGAGTAGGTTCATGCACTCGACGAGTAGGAGCGACAGAGTGCAGATTTTCGACTTTTTCTGCTGGAAATGGACTAGAAACATTACCCTAAACTGTTTTGGTGTCTTAAAACTTGTTTTAGTTGGTGTAATGGTTGTTCTAATCCATTTACAATAGCATATATCAAAATTCCATGATTTTTATGTGTTCATATAATTCTTGAAATTTTGATGATCATGTTCATGTTCTTATGAATTTAGAAGATGATAGAAATTATTTGCTGAATAGTTTAGAATTAATTCTTGATCATTTATGTGTTTTAATGGAGTCCATAATTTGTCCTCAAGTTATGGATATCCAAAGGTCACTTTCTTTAACACACACATTTAAACACATAAGTTACATGAAAGTGAAGAGTCTTCATTTTTATGAACCTTTAATTCATAAGTTATGAAATGAAAAGTTTTGCATAGTTACAAAACTTGTCCTCAAGTTTTGGAATTTGTAAAGTTTCACACACTTTAATAAACTTTAATTCCAACCCTTAGAGTTTAAATAGTTAAAATTCAACCCTTATACTATTTATAACATTAATGGTTAATTATTATATATATGTATAAGAATAAGTCGTTCTACCGTTAGTAGGCCTCATTCACGAAGCCGGTCTATAAGGTGGGTATAAGGTTGTTGCCTATAAAATGGCGACTTAATGGGTGTCCACTCTCACCCACCGCTTGCTTGACTGGTGGAGGGTTGTTAGCCGAACGGGTAGGACAATGACTTTAAATCCTCATTAAAAGTATAATGATTATTATAAAGTAACTAAACCTTTTAATTCCCAATCTTAGTTATTTTAGGAAAAATGTGAACATGGTGCTAGTCCATGGAATTCACACTTTGTACCTTACCAAGTCGTTGGTGGAGCGTGTGTGGTTAACCGGCACACTAACTTGGACTAGTAAGGATCACGAAGGGTGACTTAATGTTTGTCATGGATCAATGGAGCGTGTGTGGTTTACCAACACATTGATTAGGTGATAATATTAAGGGTACCAAGTGAATTAACATGGTTATTCACACCTTGTTTTGTGATCCTCGGCATCCCAGTCACAAAACTTGAAGGGCACAATCGAGATTGAAACATGCCATTGAAAAGTTCAATGAATCTCAAAAGAATCTAGGAATTTCAAATCCAATTAAAACCTAATAATTCATTTTGTTTTTCATGGTGGAAATTGGTGAATCGTCATTCACCTACCTTTCAAATATATTATTACTTAGATTACGGCATCCCTCTTCTAAGTATAATATATTGTGATTAGGTCCTAGCCTTAATATTACATTTGGGTGTCTTATTAAGGATTCTATATATATCTAATCTAAACTTGCTTTCTTCCTTCAGATGTCTTCCAACACTAATGCTTCAGGCTCTAACCCAACTGGTTCTTTCTCTCTCATGAATCTTTGTGGGAGGGTCATCTTTGATGGTTCCAACTTCATGGATTGGATTAGGAACATCAGGATGGTTACTCGTTATGAGGACAAGGAATATGTCCTCGATAAGGAGTTAAAAGAGCTTAATGAGTCTACTGCTACTCCTAAGGAGATCGCTGAATTCAAGACACATGAGAGAGATGCTACTAAGGTGGCATGTATCATGATGGCCACGATGACAACCGAGCTCCAAAAGTCATATGAAGATTTCTACCCTTTTGAGATGCACCAAGACCTGATGGAAAGGTACCATCAGAGTGCTCGTCAGGAGCGGTATGAAATAATCTCCTCCATAATAACTACCCGCATGAAGGACGGTGATTCCGTCACGGCTCACATGCAAAAGATGCAAAGGTATGTGGACCGTTTGCTGAAGCTGAATGTGAACATCCCTGAGGAGTTGGCAATTGACATCATTTTGCACTCCTTACCTTGTTGTTATGACCATTTTCGTATGACATATCATATGAACAAGGAGGAAGTTACCCTCAGCAAGCTTCAAGGACTCTTGAAGACCGCGAAAACCGGTCTTAAGGGCAAGGCGGTTGTTACCTCTCCTACTCCTACTCCAACATCTACCCCTGTTTTGGCTATCGGGCAAGGCAAAGGGAAAAAGAGGAAGAACCCATCGAAGGGTACTAAGGGAAAGTCTCTTGAAGGCTCCTCATCGAAGACCAAGAGCGGTTCTGTCACTCCTTCTGCCATTCCCAAGGATGCTGAATGTTTCTATTGCCATGAAAAGGCACACCGGAAGCGAAACTGCCCTAAGTACTTGCAGGATCTAAAGGATGGGAAAGTGAAACCCACCCATGCAGGTATTTACACAATATTGTCTAATTACTCATCATATTCTAACTCTTGGGTTCTTGATACAGGATGTGGTATTCACATATGTTCTGATATGTAGTGCCTAAGAAGAAGTGAGGATGTGGAGCACGGGGAGATAAACTTTATCATGGGGAATAGGAAGGCTTCACCTGTTTCCAAGATTGGAGTTTATACTTTGTTGGTTAATAATGGGTTAAAATTAGATTTGAATAAATGTGTGTAGTCGTCTGAAATGGCGAGAAATATTATTTCTTTTCATGCTTTGTACAAACAAGGTTTTACCTTTTCGTTTGATAATGAATGTGGTGGTATTAATGCTTTATTTAAAAATGTGTTTTATTTTAAAGCGTTACCTTGTGATGGTGTGTATGAAACTGTGTCGATTGTAGACAACTTAGGAAATAATGTGTTGTATATTGATTCTTCTACTAGCCTAGATAAAGCATCATTGTGGCATTGTCGTCTTGGACATGTAAACAAGAAACGCATAGGCCAACTCCAAAAGAGTGGAGTCTTGGAGTCATTCGACCTTAAATCGGATGATAGTTGTGAATCTTGTCTACTTGGAAAGATGACAAAATCACCCTTCACTGGAACTTGTGAAACGGGTGAGGGTTTGTTGGACCTAATACATACTGATGTATGTGGGCCATTCAAAACCGCCACAAGGGATGCTAATCGGTATTATGTGACTTTTATTGATGATTTTAGTAGATATGGGTATGTCTACTTCATCAAACATAAGTCAAAAACCTTTGAAAGGTTTAAGGAATTCAAACAGGAAGTAGAAAATCAATTGGGCAGGAACATTAAGATGCTTCGATCCGATCGAGGTGGTGAGTATCTTAGTACCGAGTTCGTTGACTATCTTAAGGAGTGTGGGATTGTCTCACAATTGACTCCTCCCAGGACACCACAACTGAATGGTGTAGCTGAGAGGCATAATCGAACCTTGTTGGACATGGTTCGCTCTATGATGAGTCGAGTTTCGCTACCGATTTCTTTTTGGGGGTATGCCTTAGAGACTACCGCCCATATCCTTAATCTAGTCCCTACAAAGAAGGTTACCAAAACACCTCATGAGATGTGGACTGGGAAGGTTCCCAATTTGAACCACATCAAGATTTGGGGTTATGAGGCTTTCGTGAGGCGTGAAACTCATGATAAGCTCGAACCCCGGAGTGAAAGGTGTATTTTCATCGGCTACCCACAGAAATCCTTCGGTTACCTCTTCTACAGACCCAGTGAGAATGTGGTCTTTGTAGCAAGAAGAGGGGTCTTTCGTGAGAGAGAATTTATAAGCCAAGGAGACAGTGGGAGGCAAATTGATCTTGAAGAAATTCAAGAAGCAATTGGTGAAGGAACCTCAGACACTAGCAGTCAACCTGAGGAGGAAACTCCGATTTAGCAAGCTGACATGTCTGTACCTCCGAGGCGTTCCACACGAGTTAGGAACACACCTTCCTTTTATTATGGCTTTCATATTACTACGGAAGGTGATACGTTTATCAGCGATAGTACACCGGTAAATTTGGATGAACCTAGCAGTGTTAAGGAAGCCATGGCAGGCCCGGAGTCTGCTAAATGGAAAGAGGCTATGGACAGCAAGATACAGTCCATGTATGACAATCAAGTTTGGAACTTGGTTGACAATGTACCAGGCCGTAAAACAGTCGGGTGCAAATGGATCTTCAAGAAGAAGACCGACATGGAAGGAAAAGTGCATACTTATAAGGCTCAACTGGTTGCGAAGGGTTTTACTCAGACTCAGGGTATTGATTATGATGAAACCTTCTCGCCGGTAGCCAAGATTAAGTCTATTAGGGTTATGCTAGCCATTGCAGCATTTCATGATTATGAAATATGGCAAATGGATGTCAAAACCGCTTTCCTTAATGGAAAGTTGGCTGAGGATGTGTACATGAATCAGCCAGAGGGTTTTGTCAGTGCAGAGTACCCTAATAGAGTATGCAAGTTTGAGAAATCCATTTATGGATTAAAACAAGCATCTCGTAGCTGGAATCTTTGTTTCGATGAGAAGGTCAAAGAGTTTGGCTTCTCGAGAAGTGAAGATGAGTCTTGCGTGTATGTAAGAGCTAGTGGGAGTATAGTTAGCTTCTTGGTACTGTATGTGGATGACATACTACTTATAGGAAATGACATCCCAACCTTGCAGGAGGTTAAGTCCTGGCTTGGGAAGTGCTTTGCTATGAAGGACCTAGGGGAGGCTACCTATATCCTAGGGATAAGGATATTAAGAGAAAGGAGTAAGAGATTAATTGGGCTTAGTCAGAGTACCTACTTGGATAAGGTGTTGAAAAGGTTCAACATACAGAATTCCAAGAAAGGAGATTTACCGATCCAAAGCAATGCCAAACTAAGTAAGACTCAGAGTCCGAGTACAGAGGCAGAGATAGCTGAGATGAGCCAATTACCGTATGCTTCCGCTGTTGGCTCGATCATGTATGCTATGACTTGTACCCGCCCTGATGTGGCATTTGCTTTGAGCATGGTCAACAGGTATTAGGGGAACCCTGGCAAGGCTCATTGGACCGCGGTAAAGAACATTCTCAAGTATCCGCGGAGGACTAAGGATTGGATCCTTACCCTTGGTGGGAGTGATGACTTGAGAGTATTAGGGTATAGTGATGCTGGTTTTCAGACTGATAGGGATAACTTCCGCTCTCAGTCGGGCTGGATCTTTACCTTAAATGGAGGGGCATTTCTTGGAAGAGTTCCAAGAAGGAGACGGTGGCTGATTCGACTTGTGAATCAGAGTATATAGCAACGAGTGAAGCAGCAAAGGAGGCCATATGGCTAAAGAACTTCATCGGAGACCTTGGAGTTGTACCAGCTATTAAAGAATCTATGGAGATTTTCTGTGACAACAATAGTGCGGTTGCCTTAGCCAAGGAACCAAGAGATCATGGCAGATCCCGACACATTGACATAAAATGTCACTTCATAAGACACAAGATTGAAGAAGGACTCCTCGTGGCAAGGAGGATATCGTCGGATGAGAATCCTGTAGATCCCCTTACGAAGGGACTGACGAGGGTTAAGCATTTTCAGCATGCGAGGCGCATCGGGCTGAGGGACAATATTAGTTTTACAGATTAGATAGTTTTCCTGAAACTTGTAAAATGTAATCGACGTTTGATGATGAATAAAATTTGTGATTTATTTATGAGTAAAGTGTTACTATCATTGTCAATTATTTACTATTGTTTCAGTTTTGCATGTTTTGACTTCCTGAATAATTAATTTATTCAAACCTCCACAATCGGTCATACGTCGGAAGTAGGTATGAATCAAGATTGTCATGAATTGGGTTTGTAGATGGCTAAAGGTGTTTAGACATGGCAATGGTTGCTGCAACATTCATGAGTAATCATAAGTTATGAGTATTGGTATAAACCCACGCTCACTTGTATCACTTCATGGAATTTATCTCGAGTGATCGTGAGACGATAATATCATATAAGTCTTCAAACCTAGAGATATGAGTTGTTACCTATGAATTGGTTGTGCATTGATTGCACGGAAACGCATCAGTAACTTGATGTTATAAAACGTGCCTTTGTGTACAATTCAACAAGTAGTAGAACAAGCATATGAGTCGAAGTTTATCTGTTCCTTCTAGAAATAGAAGCGATATCTGGGCCCCTCGATGATTTTGTGTTGACCCATGTACCGGGCCCGGTCAGAACTAAACTGATGTGTTCAGTGAAGTTCTTAGTCAAACAAATCGGAAATCGAGAAACAACTGCCAGACAATAAGCAAGACATAGTTCCATGTGTTTGTCCGGCTGATATCATGAGAACAGAGGATTATATGATCACTTTTCTTAAAATGGCGCTTCATAGTTCAACGGAGTTTTCGAGAGTTACGATTGGTGGTTGGTTCCTGAAGTTATATAGGCAAATACAGTTATTAGACTTATCTAAGTGGGAGTCTGTTGGATAAGGTGTCTAAGTCCATAACTTATTTGGTATATACTTGACCCGACCGGCATGGTCCATTTGGGTTGCATCTCATCCAAACTATTTATGGATAATTTTATGAGAGTTATACACATATGTTTATCAATATATTATAAGTTATAATATATTAATATGAGGTTATGTTATTTAATTAGTCTTAGTCTTAAATTAATTATGAATTAATTTAGAGATTAAAAGAAAGACTAATTAGATTATAGGCTATTGGTTTTATATGGTGTGGGCTAACACTCATTTGTTAATGGGCTAGGCTTGGATGGAAGTCCATGGATGATCCATGGAGCTTTTAACCCATGGGTCCTTGGAAAAGGAAAGGTCATGGGTTATTAGGGTTTCACCCTAGCCATGTACACTATATAAGCATGTTTATGGTGCATGAAATGGCAACTAGTGAACTAGTGTGTGTGTGCTTGTGTGTGGCCGAAAATACAAAGTGTGTATACTCTCTCAAAGTTTTCCAAGAGTTTGTGGTGTTTTGTGATTCCATTTGAGGCATTCACACTATTGGTGCTTGGCCCTCAAACTCCTCAAGAACCAAACTCATCAAAAAGGTATGTAATCTCTTCTAACTTTTTATGTTGAAATGTTCCCCATGCCATGTTAGATAGGTTATAAACCTTGGAAAATTATTATTTTGCATGTATTTAGACAAAAATAGATCCAAGGTTTATTAGGGTTGCATGCACACTTAGGAAGTGTTAGATTGCTCAAAACCCATCATAATTAACTCAACTGGAACGGCACAGAAACAATATAGTGTCAAAACGATAGGTTGTAAACCTCAACTCGTGTGCTAGTGTTGATCGATAAGGTTTATCCTTGAATAGTTCTTGAACTTTTCAAGACCATTAAGACTCCCACTGACACCTTGACATATAAGATTCTTTTGTCAATAAACATTTCTTGACAAACCAATATTCAAGAGTTAGTGTAGCTTTTATCAAGACAAAACATTTCATAAAATTGGTCCTAGTTGTTCCTTGTCTTATCCAAGACATCACAACTTTCCAATTCCAAATGTGCAAGAATAAGAAAACATTTTTCTAAATTCTAAATTTGATGAATGTTATAAACCTTCTTAAGACTTGTCACTCAATGTCACAATCTTAACTCTAAGACTTGTTTTGGAATGAAGTATGATTGACCTTTTGATTTAACCATTTCTTCAATTCTTGATTCCTCTTCTCAGACATACAATTTTACTAAGATTTACTTAGAGGATCAATTGAGATATGGTTCTTAATAATTAAGACATATCATAAAGCATAAAAGGTACTCTCCCTTCTTCTTAGAATAGAGAAACTTTTATCTTTCTGTCCTACTTGATTCTTCTTATTCGTTCTGCTATTGATTTAAACTTTTTTAATCAATTCAGAATTACACTTAATCTTATAAGTATAATCATATTTACTAAACCTTTAGTAGTGGTGGATTTTATCAACACATAACTTTGTGTACTCGATCTCTTAGTCTTTCACTTGACACTTTGTCAATGAATCAGTCTAATTTCCAAATATGAAATTTCTCATTGATCGTGCAACAAAGTTGCATGATTCAAGTTTCTGTCCAACTGAAACTTGGGTGATGAAAAACTCTCCCTATTTGGTAAATTCTCGACATTTCCACAAACAACATAATTAAGAATCACATCCACTCGTTGTAGAAATATACGAACATCAATTTTTCATAACGATTTCATTGCAAGGAAATAAATAAATAAATGAATCAAACCAAAATTTATTTTTATTCACAAAAGCAGCGGAAAACATTTGTCCTTTCAATGCAAAATCAACTGAAAAACTATGTAGTCAAATATTCCTGACAATTCTATCATAACTTTCTAAGCTCAAAATCCAATCTTCAAGTCCATGCGATCGAGATCCATTTCTTTGTGATTAGACTCATCTTTCTCTTCCATCAAGCTTCCTCTCTTTTCACTGATCCTGCAAAACATTCAAATGCAATCTTATCACATTATGTATTAAGAATCAACGAATAGGAACTTAATGGAGTTAGATAGTGGATTTTACCTGAAGCACAACCATACTCTTTGACTCTCCCATCTTCTGGACTCTTCAGGCTCTTAGGGCAGACTTGTATCCAACGCCCTTTCACTTGGCAGCAAACATAGGTCGGTTCTCCTAGAACGTCCTCTGAAGCATGGTTGGTTGACTTTCCTAACAAATATGCTCCATTGCTTTGCCAAATCATTTCTGATTCAGCAGCAATGAGCATGTAAGTTAGGTCAATGAGGTTTTCTTCATGATCCATCATATAATACTTTCTTTTGAACTCATTATATGATTCAGGGAGTGACTGCAGAACCCAGTTCACAGCCAACTTATCAGGGAATAACGCACCCAACATTATCAACCTATCGATGTGTAATTTCATTCCTAGAATGTGGGCACACACGGGTTTACCATCTTCATGTTTCATTTCCAATAGGGCTTTAGTGACATTGAACCTTTCAATTCTTCGATCTTGTGGGTTAGGGAGAACAACTGGAGGAGGTGGAGGAAGTGAAGCATGATTTCTTGTTCCTCGATTGAATCGTGGAATATCATCTTCATGTGGAATGCTTGTTCCACGGGATTTGGGAAGACCATAGTTGTCTTACTTTGACATCTACAAAACGGGAGAAAATAAATTCAAGTTAGTTGATTGATTGAGTCCTTAATAAATCAACCAAATGAGATATTAAGGCTAGGACCCAACACAATACGCTACAACCTAGAAAAGGGATGCTGTAATCTAGTTGCAGAATATTTGAAGGTAAGTGAATGACGATTCACTAATTTCCACCATGAAAAACGAAAAAGAAATTTAAGTTTTAAATCTATGAAAACTCCTAGATACTTTGAGATTCATTGAACTTTTCAATGGCATGTTTAAATCTCGATATGCCCCTCTAGTTTGTGACTGGGATGCCGAGGATCACAAAGCGGGTGTGAATAACCATGCAAACTTACATGGTGCCTCCACATGTTACAGTCACCTATTCGATGTGCCGGTAAACCACACACGCTCCACCGAACTATGACAAACATTGAGTCACCCTTTGCTACCTTTGCTTAGAACCATTTAGTGTGCCGGTAAACCACACACGCTCCACTAACGTCTTCGCAAGGGCACAAAGTGTAATTTCATGGAATTGCATCAATTCACTTTTGCCTAAAGTAACTAAGATTGGAAATTTTTAAAACATTTAGTTACTTTTGTACTTCATTATACTTATAATGGAAGGTTCTGTCCTATCCTACCCGTTCGGCTAACGACCCTCCACTAGTCAAGAGTGCGGTGGGTAAGAGTGGATACCCATTCAATCGTCATTTTATAGACAATTTCCTTAAACACCCCATATAGACCAACTTCGTGAATGAGGCCTACTAACGGTAAGACTAACTTTTACTCATACATATATATAATGTTAGCCTTTTAATGTTATATATATAGTATAGGGTGTATTTTACACTTTTTTAAAATACTAGGTGGTCAAATTTAACAATTATACTTTTAATTTAATTAAATAGTAAACCGAAACTTTTATGGATTTATTAAACCTCTTTTAATTATACACCTTAATTAATTAATAAAACCATAAGGTTGTGATATGAACTTTTCCAAACAATACTAGGGTTTTAGAATTTAACATTCCTAAATTAAACCTTTAATCAACTTTTAAATTCCAAAACTTGAGGGAAAGTTTTGAAACATTTCAAAACATTAGGGTTTCAACTATTTAAATTTCAAAACAAAACTTTTGAGTTCAAATTTAAACTATAAAACCTAAAGGGGAAAATTGAAACTTTTCATAACACAAGGATCAAATAACAAATAATATAAATTAAACAATTAATTTTATCATTATCTATATTTGACCTAATTTCAATTTCTTGCAAAATAAGTTACCTAATTAATACAAATAATCAAACTTTAATCATATAAGGAAGTTATTATCTAATCAATTGATAATTATCTTTTGTTTAATCAAGGATATACTCATAAATATGTATAAAATCGGATTTTAATGACCTAAAACAGATAAGGCAAGTATCCATGAGTAAAACAACAAGAAATCCCGAAATCCCCTCTTTCTGACGCTCGAACTCGACGAGTACCCCTATGGACTCGCCGAGTAGGGGCCTACTCGCCGAGTCCACAATGGGACTCGCCGAGTTCATCAGGGAGATGGGCTAAAAATCGATTTTGCAACTTGAACAAACATACAAGGCATCAATAAAATAGAAACCAATCAAGTCTTTGATACCACTGATGGGTTTTAGCCATAAGAGCATCCTATGTGCTCATGCAAACCCTAATGCTTGGATCTAGGTTTCTCTATTGTACATGCAATTCATCCAAGACTATAAACCCTAGATCTAGTATATGATAATCAATATAACATCTGAATTAGGGTTTAGATCATACCTTGATTGTTATGTAGCAATAACAATCTCAAATCCTCCTTGTAATGTGTGACATCCCCAAAATCACGGCCAGAAAAGACCGGTTTGTTAATGCTTTGTTTAAAAATCAGAGTAACATTTTAAATAAACGTGTTGCGGAATTTGTCCCAAAAGAAAATATGATAAAGATTTATCAAAAGCATTTCCATAGAAATGTATTTCATTAAAAGACTCGGGATGTCATGTTCGTACAGATCTAAAGCATAAACAGTACAATATAAGCCTTACTACATTATTTCATATCTACAGGCCTATATCCGTAATCCCTCGTCCAAACATCATATCTATGCTCAAGCGCCACTACCTGTAATACATAAAACTGAGTGGGTCAGGCTTGGGAGCCTGGTGAGCACATAGGGTTTTCAACCCACACTAAATATGTTTATTAACTTTATCAAACCAAACAAACCTGATTACCCATTCCCGTTATCCTCACTTTACATCCCTAAGACATCTAACACAAGGGACCTAGTGTAAGGACTATCATCGGGATGGACACTACTACTAAGGGGATTCCTCAGCAATAAATGTCCTTAAGGCAACCATGTGGGGGATGGAGTACATCTGGTGAGCACACAATTCAAATAAACACACAGTTCGAATAAACACCTACAGGTTGCGAGCCTGCTAGTGTTCCACTGGACTGTCTAGAATAGTCCGTGGTCGTCATCTATACTCCGCTAGATGACTAGATCATCAATAACATCTATAACGAGGCCTTTCATTATTTTATTTTGTCACACAGCAACTATTACATCTACCCATATTTTACCCAACACATTTTGTAGATATAAAATACATATACTGTTTAAAACATTGAAAACATGTATAAAACGTTCATCCAACATAGATAGCAAGTATTCAGATAATATGCATGCATAGCACGTAATTTATATAAAATACTTCATATCTATGTGTAAGCTGAAAGTAACTATGCACTCACCTGAGTAGGTGGTGACTCGGCGCTTGGACAACACTTCGTTACTCTTAACACACTTTTCCTTCGGCAAAACCTAGTATCATTGCCACTAGGGTTTAGTCTAATATTCACCGCGACTAATTAGTAGTCTAGCAATTATTACTATTATATAAGCGTTAAACGATACTTATATAACCCATAATAATAGCCCAAGTACTTATTATAAGGTCCTAATAACATTATTATATTAAAACATAAGCTAAACTAAAGATAGGTTAGGCGTAGCTCACTTACAGTGGGTTTTCTCAAAAACCGGGCTTCGCTGGAGTAGCGTTCCCAAGCCGAAAGGCTCTTTTCTCGGGACTCTGGGAGCCCTGGGGCTTCCTTCGGGTGCTAGGGGGTTTACCTAGGCTTTTAGGGCGGGGTTAGGGAGGCTAGAGAGAGAAACTAGAGAGAGAAAGTGAGTTTGGGAGGTGTGAAGAGAAGGCTAGACCCGACACCTCTATTTATAGTGGAAATATCTAATGGACTCGCCAAGTAGGGGGGCCTACTCGCCGAGTTGGTCCATGTGGTGGCCTTCTGGTGGTGCCATGTGTCCAATTCTAGTGGTGCCACGTCACCCCCTATCGCGTATCATCCTTCGAACTTAGAAAAATCATAACTCTCGCATACGAGCTCCGTTTTCGACGTTCTTTATATCCACGCGTAGGTAAAATCAAGATCTACAACTTTCATTTAGACTCCGTTGGCTAATTCTCGACCGATCTCAAATTTAACAGTAGGAGGCGTTTAGACTGTTAAATGACCGCGAAGAATTCGTAACTCCTTCATACGAACTCCGTTTTCGTCCATCTTTTTACCGTTGAGTTCCTATTAATGAGATCTTCAAATCTCATTTAGGTCGCGTAAACCAAAAACCGCTTGAACTAAAATTCGAGTTTCGGGCCGTGCACTGCTAAGCCGAATCTTAGAAAAATCACAACTTCCTCATACGAAGTCAGATTTGGGCGTTCTTTTTATCGACGCTCTTAGTTTAACATATTCTACAACTTTCGTTTAGATTGCTAAGGCTAAATCTCACTCTATCGTAAATTCACTATTTACACTTCCCGGTGTCGTGCCGGTTTTGCCGTAAAACTTCGACGGGGCCATAACTTCTTCGTTATAAGTCGGATTTCGGCGTTCTACAACTTTATGTAGAGATATCGGGCTTATCTCACACTTTAATTTTGACGCTTATTTTTATTCTTTATTTATAATTAAATTGTAAGCACATAAATACACATAATTCACATAATACTCAAATATTTCATCTTTATTACTTCAAAAAGAGTTACAATAGTTGACCTAGACTATTACATTGACAAATATGCTTAGCCCTGAAACCCGGGTGTTACATAATGACTTTAGAAAGCTTAGAGTCACAAATGTCACTCCTCTAATGGTTCACAAACACCAAGAGCAAGAGGATGAAGAAGAGAAGAGAAGGGTGTTGGAATAGTGTCTAAGGTTGAAACTATATTAGGCAACTATTTGACCCGGTTGTGCATGGTCCTTTTGGGTTGCCTTCACCATAGCAACTTGACAGGATGATTTATAATGAGAGAAGAAATATTATTAATATATTATGAGAATAATATAAGGAATAATAATATTATTATTTGATTAATATAAGTCATAAATTAATTAGGAATTAATTTGGTGACTTAAAGAGATTAATTAAATAGAAGGGCATAAACTGTCAATTGTATGATAGTTGTACTTTGGGCTATAATCTCTTAAGGATAGGGGTGGACGAATTTAGGGTTTAGAAGAGCCTAGAATTCGTCCAAGGGCTTATCATAAAGGGATTGGATTGCTTAGGGCCTAAGTTATCCAATTAGGGTTTTAAGGGTGAAACCCTAGGAGCCTTACAAGTATAAATAGACCCAAGGGGTCAATGAAATCGGCACTCTTGCCTTTGGAAGAACGCTAGCCAATTTCTAGCTCCCTCCCCTCTCTCTCTAATCATCCTCTTGCTAATTTGGTGTTTCTAAGCCATTAGAGGAGTGACACTTGTGACTCTAAAGCTCCAAGGACAAGAAGATTCAAGCAAGTGATTCAAGGTAATCATCTAAATCTGATTTCTTATGTTATTATACTAGAATTATAATTAGAAGTCTTGGGTTCAATGCATGTTTAATTAGAGAAACCTAGATCCAAGCATTAGGGTTTGTATGTGCACATAGGAATGTTCATATGGCTAAAACCCATCAGTGATATCAGAGCCTTGATTGGTTTCTATTGAATTGATGCATTGGTTGCTTGTTTGTTGCTTGCAAATCGAATTTTGTCATTCTGCCTGATGAACTCGGCGAGTTCCATAGTGGACTCGGCGAGTAGGCCTTAACTCAGCGAGTCCATTGTGGTACTCAGCGAGTTCGAGCGTCAGAAAGAGCTAATTTCGAGATTTCTTGCTGTTTATCTTTTGGGAACTTACCTTAATCTTAAAAGGTCAATATAAATCCGATTTTGAGATATATTTGAGTATATTCTTGACCTAATTGAAGATATTTATCAATTAATTGAATATTAATTTCCTTATGTGATAATTGATTAATTATTTTAATTAAATTGGTAAATTGTTTTGCAAGAAATAATTAAATAAATCAAATATGGATAATTATGTGATTAAATTTTAATTTGGATTATTTGTTATTTGATCCCCTATGTTTTGAAAAGTTTAAAACATGCCCTCAAGTTTTGAAATTTATGTTTTGTGATTAAAAATTTAATTTGTGCAATTTAAATTTCAAACCCTAGAATTTTACAAGTTTAAATTTCAACCCTATACTAATATAATATTACAAGATTAATATGTATATATATGTATAATTAAAAAAAATGCTAGTCTTACCATTAGTAGGCCTCATTCACGAAGCCGGTCTATAAGGTGGGTATAAGGTTGCGGCCTATAAAATGGCGCTTAATGGGTGTACACTCACACCCACCGCTTGCTTGATCGGTGGAGGGTCGTTAGCCGAACGGGTAGGATAGGGCAACCTCATCTCCTCATTAAAAGTATAATATGAAATACAAAGTAACTACATGTTTTTCAAAATTCCCAATCCTAGTTACTTTAGGAAAAGTGAATTGATGCAATCCCATGAAATTACACTTTGCACCCTTGCTAAGAAGTTAGGGGAGCGTGTGTGGTTTACCGGCACACTAATTGGTTCTTAGAAAAGGTGGCAAAGGGTGATTCATTGTTTATCATAGTTCGATGGAGCGTGTGTGGTTTACCGGCACATCGAATAGGTGATTGTTACAATGAAGGCACCGTGTGAATTTGCATGGTAATTCACACCCACTTTGTGATCCTCGGTATCCCAGTCACAAACGAGAGGGGCATATTGAGATTTAAACATGCCATTGAAAAGTTCAATGAATCTCATCGAAACCTAGGAATTCTCAATACATTTAGAACTTAAAGTTATGTTTTCATGGTGGAGAATTAGTGAATCGTCATTCACTTACTTTCAAATTGTTTGCATGTTAGATTACGGCATCCCTTTTCTAATATGTAAATATTGTTGTTGGATCCCAGCCCTAATTTTCTTATTGGGTGATAATTAGGGATTCAAATTCTAATTTATCTTTGTCCTTTCTATTTGTAAATGTCGAACGCGAACAACGCTGCTGCTAGCTCGTTCACATTGATGAGCCTTTGCCGAAAGGTGACTTTCGATGGGACGAACTTTAGCGAATGGATAAGATACATTCGCACGATTGCTCGCTATGAGGACAAGGAGTATGTCCTCGATGAGAAGCTCGAGAAGATCAACCCAGAAATCGCTACTCCGGCTGAAATGACTGCTTTTGAGACTCATGAACGTGATGCGACGAAGGTTCATTGCATCATGATAGCCACAATGAACGTGGAATTCCAAAAGTCCTACGAGGACATGTATCCGTACGAAATGCACCAAGACTTGTTGGAGAGATACCACCAAAACGCAAGGCAGGAACATTACGAGATCTTCACTAACATGATCTCCGCTAAAATGGGACATGGAGAATCTCTAACCGTGCACCTGCAAAAGATGCAAAGGTATGTCGATAGTCTTCGCAAGTTGAATGTTGACTTTGGGGAAGACTTGGCTATCGACATGGTGCTTCACTCCTTGCCTCCGTGTTACAATCAATTTAGGATGACCCACCACATGAACAAAGAGGAGGTCACCCTAAGTAAGCTCCAAGGTCTCCTTAGGGTTGCTGAGAGCAACCTCAAGGACAAGTCTATTGCACCAACTCCCAATCCACCAGCTGCTCCTGTTTTGGCAATTGGGCAAGGTAGGGGTAAGAAGACGAAGGCTCCGTCTAAGAGCCACCGCAAAGGAAAGTCCCGAGATGGTTCCTCTTCTAGTAGGACCAAAGTTGATCCCGCTAAGCCTAACCCTAACCCAAAGGAGACAGAGTGCCACCATTGCCACAAAATAGGGCTTTGGAAGAGAAGCTGCCCAGATTACCTGCAAGCCATCAAGGAAGGAAAGATCAAGCCGTCTTTCACAGGTATATACACAATTAAATCTAATGATTCATCTCATGCTATTTCTTGGGTCCTCGATACCGGGTGTGGTTACCACATTTGTTATGAATTGTAGGGACTAAAAGGAAATAAGGATGTGGAGCATGGAAGAATAAATCTAATCATGGGGAACAAAAGATCGTCGCCTATGACCAAGATTGGAGTGTATTCTCTAGTGCTTAGGAATGGTTTATGTTTAGATTTGAATAATTGTTGCTATTCGCCAGAAATGGCAAGAAACATCATTTCATTTCATGGTTTGTTTAGACAAGGATTTAGATTTTCTTTTAATAATGAGAATGGTTCTATTTATGCTTATCTAAATGGTATCTTATATTTTGAAGCAATACCATGTAATGGAATATATGAAACTGTTATGATTGTAGATAACCTAGGAAATGATGTTTTATGCATGGATTCTTCCAATAGTATGGATAGAGCATCCTTGTGGCATTGTCGTCTTGTACATGTCAACAAGAAACGCATAGCCCAACTCCAAAAGGATGGAGTGTTGGAGTCATTCGACCTTAGGGAAGATGACACATGCGAGTCTTATTTACTTGGAAAGATGACTAAGTCACCCTTCACTAGCACATGTGAAAGGGGTGAGGGTCTATTGGACCTCATACATACCGATGTATGTGGACCGTTTAGATCAACCACAAAGGATGGGAACCACTTCTATGTGACTTTTACCGATGACTATAGTAGATATGGGTATATCTACTTAATCAAGCAAAAGTCAGAAACATTTGAAAAGTTCAAAGAGTTCAAGAATGAAGTGGAGAATCAATTGGGCAGGAAAATCAAGATGCTTCGATCCGATCGAGGAGGAGAGTACCTAAGTCTTGAATTCCACGACTATCTCAAGGAGTGTGGAATAGTTTCACAATTGACGCCACCTAGGACACCACAGTTGAATGGTGTGGCAGAAAGGCGTAATCGAACCTTGTTAGACATGGTCCGCTCTATGATGAGTCGTGCTTCACTACCTATCTCGTTCTCGGGGTATGCCTTAGAGACTGCCGCCCATATCCTTAACCGAGTCTCTACTAAGAAGGTTGCCAAAACACCTCACGAAATGTGGACAGGGAAAGCTCCCTCGTTAGCACATATCAAGGTTTGGGGTTGCGAGGCTTTCGTAAGACGAGATACTCACGACAAGCTCGAACCTCGTAGTGAGCGATGTATTTTCATCGGCTACCCGCAGAAATCCTTTGGATATCTCTTCTATAGACCGAAGCACAATGTTGTCTTTGTTTCAAGGAGAGGAGTTTTCCGAGAGCGAGAACTCATAAGCCAAGGAGACAGTGGGAGGCAAATCGAACTTGAAGAGATTCAAGAGTCGATTGATGAAGGAACCTCTACCGCTGGCACTCAACCCGAGGAGGAAACTCCGGTTGAACTGATTGACGAGTTATTACCTCTTAGACGTTCCGAAAGAGTTAGAGTTCAACCCCAGTTTTATGGTTTTTATATTACTACCGAAGGGGACACGTATATTAGTGATGGTACACTAATAAATCTAGATGAACCTAATAGCTATAAGGATGCGATGGCAGGCCCGGAGTCTGCAAAATGGATAGAGGCAATGGACAACGAGATCCAATCCATGTATGACAACCAAGTTTGGAATTTGGTTGATAATGTGCCCGGACGTAAGACCGTTGCGTGCAATTGGATCTTCAAGAAGAAGAACGACGTGGATGGAAACGTACACACATATAAGGCGCGATTGGTTGCAAAGGGCTTTACTCAAACTCCCGGAGTTGACTATGATGAGACCTTCTCACCAGTTGCGAAGATAAAATCTATTAGAGTGATGCTAGGAATTGCCGCATTTCATGATTATGAGATTTGGTAAATGGATGTCAAGACCGCTTTCCTTAATGGAAAGTTAGCTGAGGATGTTTACATGGCTCAGCCAGAGGGTTTTGTTGATCCGAAGCATCCAAATAGAGTGTGTAAGCTTGAGAAGTCCATTTATGGACTTAAGCAAGCGTCTCGCAGATGGAATCCTTGCTTCGATGAGAAAGTTAAAGAGTTTGGATTTGTACAAAGTGAAGATGAATCATGTGTATATGTCAAAGCCAGTGGGAGTATAGTAAGCTTCCTCGTTTTGTATGTCGATGACATACTACTCATAGGAAACGACGTCCCGACTCTGCAGGAGGTTAAGTCCTGGCTCAGGAAGTGCTTCGCTATGAAGGACCTCGGAGAGGCTTCCTATATTCTGGGAATTAGGATAGTGAGAGAACGAAGTAAGAGACTAATAGGACTTAGTCAGAACACTTACTTTGATAAAGTACTAAAATTTTTTAGTATGGAAAACTCGAAGAAGGGAGAATTACCAATACAAAGTAATGCCAAGTTGAGTAAGACTCAAAGTCCGAGTACCGAAGCTGAAATAGCAGAAATGAGTCGAGTTCCGTACGCTTTCACAGTTGGCTCAATTATGTATGCTATGACTTATACTCGCCCTGATGTAGCCTTTTCTTTGAGCATGGTTAGTAGATATCAAAGGAACCCTGGCAGAGCCCATTGGATTGGGTTTTAGTCCTTGGAGGGAGTGATGTCAAGAATATCCTTAAGTACCTTCGGAGGATGAAGGAATGGGTTTTAGTCCTTGGAGGGAGTGATGACTTGAAGGTGTGAGGGTATAGTGATGCCAGTTTTCAGACCGACAGAGACAACTATTGTTCGCAGTCGGGCTGGGTCTTTACCCTGAATGGAGGAGCAGTGACATGGAAAAGTTCCAAGCAGGAAACCGTAGCTGATTCAACATGCGAATCATAGTACATTGCAGCGAGCGAAGCATCGAAGGAGGCAATATGGTTAAAGAACTTCATCGGTGATCTTGGAGTTGTACCTGCCATAAAGGAGCCCATGGAAATTTTCTGTGATAATGAAGGAGCGGTTGCCTTGACCAAGGAACCGAGGGATCATGGTAGATCTAGACATATCGACATAAAATATCATTTTATTAGACATCAAGTAGAAGAAGGACAACTCGTGGTTAAGAGGATATCATTAGAAGATAACCCAGCAGATCCGTTTACGAAGGGACTGAGCAGGGTTAAGCACTTGCAGCATGCTTGGAGTATTGGGCTGAAGGATGATATTAGTATAGATTAGATAGTATTAGAAATGTGTAATAGATAAATGTAATTAACTTTTGATGATTAAATAAAGGAGTATTATTTATGAGTAATGTTACTGTATTATGTTAATTGTTTAGCTATTGTTTCACTTTGCATGTTTTGACTTCCAGAATAATTGAGTTTATTAAGAATAATCGAATTATTCAAATTGTCCACAATTGTTCATACGTTGGAAGTAGGTATGAATGAAGATTGTCATGAATTGGTGTGTAGATTGTCTAAATGGTATTAGACATAGCAAAAGTTTGCTGCAACGTTCATGAGTGCTTATGAACTAGTTTTGAGCATTGGAAGAAAACCCGCGCTTGCTGGAATCACCTTATGGAATATGATAAAAAAGAGGTGATCGCAAGACGATAATATCATATGGTCTTAAAACCTAGATATATGGTTTGTTATTTGTTAATTGGTTGTACATTGATAATGCGAAACCGCATCAGTAACTTGATGTTATAAAACACATTGTTGTGTATAGTTGATTAATGAATAAGTAAATGCATATAAGTCGAAGTTTATCTGTTACTTTTATCCTAAGAGGGTAAAAGCGATATCTCGGCCGCTCGATGATTTGATTTGACTTATGTGCCGGGCCCGGTCAGAACTAAATTGATGTGTTCAATTAAGTTCTATGTCGAATGAATCTGAGATCGAGAAACCAATTTCTAGACAAATTGGTTCCATAAAATTGTCAACATGATATCTAAACAGAGGACTGTACAATCCCTTATCTAAAGGACAAGATTGATAAGATCAGAGTTTGATAGCGTCTTTGAGAGCTACGATTGCTAATCGGATTTTTATATAGTTACTAGACTTATCCAAGTGGGAGACTGTTGTTAGTGTCTAAGGCTGCAACTATATTAGGCATGTATTTGACCCGGTTGTGCATGGTCCTTTTGGGTTGCCTTCACCATAGCAACTTGACAGGATGATTTATAATGAGAGAAGAAATATTATTAATATATTATGAGAATAATATAAGGAATAATAATATTATTATTTGATTAATATAAGTCATAAATTAATTAGGAATTAATTTGGTGACTTAAAGAGATTAATTAAATAGAAGGGCATAAACTGTCAATTGTATGATAGTTGTACTTTGGGCTATAATCTCTTAAGGATAGGGGTGGACGAATTTAGGGTTTAGAAGAGCCTAGAATTCGTCCAAGGGCTTATCATAAAGGGATTGGATTGCTTAGGGCCTAAGTTATCCAATTAGGGTTTTAAGGGTGAAACCCTAGGAGCCTTACAAGTATAAATAGACCCAAGGGGTCAATGAAATCGGCACTCTTGCCTTTGGAAGAACGCTAGCCAATTTCTAGCTCCCTCCCCTCTCTCTCTAATCATCCTCTTGCTAATTTGGTGTTTCTAAGCCATTAGAGGAGTGACACTTGTGACTCTAAAGCTCCAAGGACAAGAAGATTCAAGCAAGTGATTCAAGGTAATCATCTAAATCTGATTTCTTATGTTATTATACTAGAATTATAATTAGAAGTCTTGGGTTCAATGCATGTTCAATTAGAGAAACCTAGATCCAAGCATTAGGGTTTGTATGTGCACATAGGAATGTTCATATGGCTAAAACCCATCAAAGGAGGCTGCCCAAAATGTGTGGAAACCCTAATCAACAAGTTTACCACGTTTTTGAGCCATAAGGGTCCTTTAAATAGAGAGGCTATTAGGGTTATCTAACAAGGAAACCCTAATTTGGATGCTTAACCCCTAAGCAACCCATAGACTCCTTCCTTAAAGGCCTAGGACGATTTCTATTGGGTTTCCCCATAGAATTCGTCCACTCCTTTAATATGGAGTCCATTAGCTCAATATTCAACTATCATAAAATTGACAGTTCTAGTCCCTTAAGTTTAATTAATGTCTTTTAGTCACAAAATTAATTCTTATTAATTCTTGACTAATATTAATTAAACAATATGATTTCTCCTTTAATATATTATTCTCATAATATATTAATAAATCATATTTAATCCTTTCTCTCCATAATTCATCCTATCAAGTTGCTTTGGTGAAGGCAACCCAAAAGGACCATGCACCATCGGGTCAAGTACATACCAAAATAGTTATGGACTTGGACACTAATCCAACACTCCTCGTATAATCTCATCTGGTGATATCCGAATCTCAAATCAATGTTGGAAAACAAAGATGCCCCCTGCAGCTGATCGAATAAATCATCAATCCTCGGAAGTGGATAATGGTTCTTGACCGTCAACTTGTTCAACTCCCGGTAATCAATGCACATCCGATGTGAACCATACTTTTTCTTGAAAAAAAGGATCGGAGCTCCCCACGGAGAGCTACTCAGTCGAATGAATCTTTTCCCCAGCAGCTCCTGAAGTTGTGAGGATAACTCCTGCATCTCCGGTGATGCTAAGCGGTTAGGTGCCTTGGAGATAGGCGCCACTCCCAAAACCAAATCAATCCGAAACTCCACTTGCCTCTCGGGAGGTACACCCAACAGCTCCTTGGGAAAAACACCAGGAAACTAGCACACTATCAGAAACTCAGAGATAAAACTCGGCCTCTTTGACACAGTCTGTGTTTCCATCATGTATGCCAGGAATCCCATACAACCCAGCTGTAAACTCTGCTCGCCCTGGTAGCAGAGCAGAAAGCTGACCCATATATGGTACCGTTGCCATACACTGTAAGCAGTCCTGCACTAGGGTCTCATATAGTCACCAACTGACGCTCGCAATCGATCACTGCTCCAAAGGGGCTCAACCAATCCATGCCCACGATGACACAAAACATCACCCATCGCGATCAGTACCAGGTCAATTTGAAACTCGACGCCAAAAATCTCCAGCACACATCCTTAGAATACATCAGTAGCAAAAACCGCATGCTCATCTACTATAGAAATCCTTAGAGGTCGACTCAACGTCTCATGCCGGATACCGATGTGATGACTAAAAGCTAAAGACATGAAGGATCGACTCGCACCCGAGTCAAATAACACTAAAACAGGTACATAAGTCACAAGAAATGTACCTAAATAAAGCACATAATAAGCACAATAAATCTCAAAATAAATAAATAAGGAAATACATACCAGCCACGACATCAAGTGCTGCGCGGACCTCCTCTGCTGTTATCTGAAAAGTCCTCCCACGAGCCTTCGGAACCTCGAATTTTGCCGGCCGAACGTCAGTAGCACGCAAAGCAGCAGGAGCGGAACCCTGGGCTGATCCCTGAACAAGCTGAGGGCACTCGGCCTTCTGATGGCCGGTCTGATTGCAGTGAAAACACACTGCAAACCCCTTGGGGCAATCCTTTTCCATATGCCCCTCCTTGCCACATTTGTAGCAAATCTCCACCCGACAAGATCCCTCATGAATCTTGCAGCACTTGCCACAAGTGCGACCCATCTGGCCTCCTAATCTCGAATCAGCGGGCTTAGCCCGCTTGGCTGCCGGCTGCGATTGTTCCGGCCGCCGGTTTCTCCCCTGAGACTCCGCGTCCTACCTCGCCTGAGTCTTCATCTCGATCTCCCTCCTCATGGCATTTTCCTGAATCTCAACAAATGTTCGATAAGACGAGTTCGCCTCGAACTCTTGAATATCCCTCCTCAGAATGCTCAAATACTGGCTCATGCGTGCCTGCTCAGTCGACACATGCTCAGGGCAAAACAACACCCTCTCGTGAAACATCTGCATAATCACAGTCACCGACTCTGTCTTCTGTCTAAGAGACAGAAACTTCTGGGCCAACCATTCCCTCTCCTCTGGGGGAAAATACTTATCTCGGAACGTCACAACAAACCTCTCCCAAGTCACCGCAACATGCTCTGCAGGAGTAAAACTAGCCATCACAAACTTCCAGCAGTCCTTCGCTCCCAAGCGAAGCTGGTTCAGCGCGGACCGGACCATTAAATGCTCTGGGCATGAACAAGTGTAGAAACACCCCTCGATATCGAAGATCCATCTCATTGCAGCAATCGGATCCTGAGTCCCATCAAACTCTGGTGGCTTCGTGTTTCTGAACTCCCGATACAGTAACGAGTCACCTCCTTGTGGTCTGGCAGCAGCAACAGCTATAGCAGTAGCCGCCTCAAAAACTGCAGCATATCGGTCGTCAAACGTCTCGATCAAAGTGGTCTTAATAGACCTAAACATCTCCGAAATAGCCTCCCATATGCCTGCAGCCACCTCGTCGTGAATCATCCTGCGAATCTCATCATTGCTGACTCCACTGCTCTCTAGGGTGTGGCGTGTACCTACCATGCTGTCTCTGAAACACAACACAAAAACATCAGATACTCGCTCGAGCATACTCACACTCGAATACTCATCCCTACTTGCTCCTTAGCATCCTAAGTATTCTTACTTGGATTTCACACAGACCGGGTGCTTTTGGTAGTACGGGCCTAACACTACCTTCCACACCACACCTGTAGCCATCCCAAGTCCTCCTCCTAGGATTTTAATTTACAAATACTCTATATCTCACAAATCACATGCTACTCTCTCAGTGGACTCCTCTCTTAAGCTCATCTCCCGACTCAGAACTCAACACATACTCAAGCGAATAACAGATAACACTGATCTAAATATCTCCTAGGCTAAGGCATCACAAATCAGGAAACTCTAGCCCTATAATATGAAATACTCGCTCGAGCATACCCACACTCGAATACTCATCCATACTTGCTCCTTAGCATCCTAATTATTCTTACTTGGATTTCACACAGACTGGGTGATTTGGTAGTACGGGCCCAAAACTACCTTCCACATCACACCCGTAGTCACAACAAGTCCTCCTCCTAGGATTTTAATTAAAAATACTCTATATCTCACAAATCACAAGTTACTCTCTCAGTAGACCCCTCTCTTAAGCTCATCTCCCGACTCATAACTCAACACATACTCAAGCAAATAATAGATAACACTGATCTAAATATTTCCTAGGCTAAGGCATCACAAATCAGGCAACTGTAGCCCTAGAATATGAAATACCTAGGCTATCCTCTAGCATGCAATCTCAACAAAATATCTCATAAATATCTTATAACACAAAAGTAAGGGTATTTTGGGAAATCACCGTTCGGGCTCTGGCTGATTGTACACACCGCTTCAACTTTTTTTTTTCTCTTAAAACTCGTTCTCGTTTTGGAAAAATTCTTTTCTTTTGAAAATTCTTCTCAAATCCTAAGTTTGAGTCCAAACACACCCGAAGGTGCATCCGAATCCCTTAAACGCAGAATCTGTTGGTATTAGTTGCTATGTCGGTACCAATCATTCCAAGAGTCTAGAGTTCGTGCTCGAGTTTTTGAATCTCTCCTCGTGGATAGTATTCTCTCATCAGCATGATTTTTAAGCTCTCCCAGCTTATGGAGTTTGCCACTATCAGGGTAAGTACCTTAATGTGGCCATTCCACCAAGTTAAAGCCCTATCAGTAAGTGTGAAGGTTGCAAACTTGACTTTGCTGTGCTCGGGACAGGAGCAGATTTCAAAGACTGATTCTGTCCTTTCGATCCACTGCCTCAGAGCCATCACACCACCAGTTCCATTAAACATCCGGGGTTTGGCATTAGTAAAGTCCTTATAGGTGCATTCTTGGGATTGCCCATGACTCTCTCCATGGTTGGATGGGTGTGTGCCAGTTCCTGAGCCAGTAGTACTCGAGTTATTGATCTGTGACATGGCAGCTGCTACAGCTGCGGTGACTGCTGCTTGGAACATGACAACATCAAATTGAGGAGGTGGAGGTGGTGGTGGTATGGGTTCTTTCCCCACCGTTGTTTCGTCTTGGGTTCCTACGCGGAGGCATCCTTCAACTATAGGTTGAAAAGATAAAGATAAGAATTTCATAGCATAGAAACTGTATGTGTCTCATGAACTAAATTGCTATAGCCCAACGACAGATGATAGTACGAGTCCCAAAATAGAAGAATGAAAGTTATTTGTAATACTGAAAATATGAAACAAGCATTTGGTTTTTCCATAACTTTTTAAGGATTGAATGAAATACTCCACGTAGTAATAATAGTGCCACTTATATTAATATAATAGTTGATACAATGATCACGAAAATTTGACCCCTATAAGGGTCTCCGGTTACAGAGTTTAAGAAAATTAAAAACTTTTAGCCGAGGTCCTAACTTATAACAAAATTTGAGATTTTGGCAAGCACTACTTGCGATGTAGGTTGCGCTTGGAGCTTGACTCCGCATCCGATTGCTTCGATTCCATTAGACGCCTATCAAAAGCGGCTTGTTGTTCCCTCAATTCCGTGAGGGCTGCAATCATTTGTGATTGAAATGCCTCGGTTTGGAGTTGGGCATTGTCCTGAATTCTGTCCAGCCTACAGATGTCAGAAGTGTGAACTTGTACTTCTACGTTGACATCCCGAATCCGGTTAGCTTGAACTCCGGATTGGTAGGACTGATTGGCTAGTTTGCTCACCATTACTGGGAGTGCCCGATCAACCGAACCTCCGCCGCGAACATCGTAGAAGTGTCAGCACATGCCATAGGGAGGGTGTAGGTTTTGTTGTTGGCTCCAATGGTGGAGGTGACTTCCCCAGACGGGAGTCGGTCCTTGAAAGTTCCTTACGAAGACGGGAGGTTGTGCGGGTGGTGGATTGATCACTTCCGGCTCTGAGTCGGTACCGGAGTCATCATCCAATTCTATGGGTTCTTCGTCCTCTTCGGGATCTTCTTCAATCCATCC